>NC_084611.1:72914269-73156769 GCF_033978795.1 Nerophis ophidion
ACATATGACGACCATGACGTCACCGAGTGTTTAAGATTTCAGGTTCATGTGACATATGATGACCATGACGTCACAGAGTGTTTAAGATTTCAGGTTCATGTGACATATGATGACCATGACATCACAGAGTGTTTAAGATTTCAAGTTTATGTGACATATGATGACCATGACGTCACAGAGTGTTTAAGATTTCAGGTTCATGTGACATATGATGACCATGACATCACAGAGTGTTTAAGATTTCAAGTTTGTGAAATATGACAACCATGACGTCACAGAGTGTTTAAGATTTCAAGTTTGTGAAATATGACAACCATGACGTCACAGAGTGTTTAAGATTTCAGGTTCATGTGACATATGAGGCTAATGACATCAGAGACTTAACAAAACCACCTGAGTTGGTTTAGTTGATGTGTTGTCATTTTAAAAAATCCCAATCCCATGCTACTGTAATCTAAAACCAAGAAGAGTTTAAAAGAAACATGGGTATAAATGTAATTGTCGACTAAGTGTAACTGAATTGTTTTTGTGGATTTTGTCGCTAAGAATTATCTGGAATAAATACAAAACGCTTGCTGTTTATTTTGCTTTTTTAATTGCTGGTAACATACTCAAACTACCACAGAAGATGTGGGAAAACATTTTTTTCCCCTTTTTTTAATATAATTCTGTTATGGATGTAGTACTTGATGGCAAGCCAATCTCTGTCCTGTAGAGCTACTAGTTCTTTATGGAGGGAGGCTTCACAATCTTTTTTACCTGGTACTTTGTTGCCAGTTACAAAATGCAACATGTGTCATTCAACTGCTTCCACTTCTTCCCCTTTGCAGCTGTCATAAAGGAGACAAAATACAATTTCATACTGAAGGAAAAATGACTATAACACAGTGAAAAGGTGCAAAACGTAATATAATATTCTAGTAAATGATGTGGATTATTTATTTACCCCGCTTTGGAGTGGACCAAGTGGAAGAAGCTTGAGACATACCTACTTCCAGCGATTTGTCCTGCTGTCAATCTGAAAGGAAGAATTAGAAAACTGTAAAAGTAAACATTTAACATATTGTGCTTTGTGAAGCAGCGGAGTATATGTGTTGTCCGTCTATTTATCAATAATGCAGACGAGGAGTGTTGGCTGAGTTCTTAACATTTGCTTTCAGAGCCTGCATATCACAACATACAAGATGCCGTCATGGCGACACAACTTATCCCGGGCTACCGCGCATGCTCGTCACTCCTGTTGCATGCTGGGTAGGGTAGTTCTTTTTTCCCCTGGCTCATAACATTAAACTATAGTACCATGTATATGCGTTCAGTTTATCAAAGCACCAAGCAAACAGATATGGTCATAATTATTTTAAGTCCACTACGCAGAATAAACACAACATTATTAATATTGCTACTACGGATAATTTGATCAAAAATTCCCTAAAACAGCGCACTACCTATAATATAAGTTTTTTAAACATAAGATCCCTGATAAAAAAAAAAATGTTTCTGCTGTTACCTCAGAAATTGCCTGTTCAGATGTTATGATTGTGGCTCAGAGATTTGTATGTAGATTATATTTATTTTCCATAACAAACAAGATAACTTAAATACCCTGGCAGTGGCAATAAGCTTAAATGTTTGTATTTACATTTTTTGAGTTGATTTTCATCAAATTTGCTATTTAACTGCTACTGTTTAACAAGGACTGATTTAAATTGTGTTTGCACAACAAATGTTTTGGCGCTTTTGTTCATGTGGGAGAATATTCCAATAAAGGTGCACTACACACTACTTTTGAATTCATTATTGGGCTTTGCGTATACAATGCAGTTAATCGCGATTAATAAGAGAAATAGTGCGATTAACTTCGATTAAAAATGTTAATCATTGCCCAGCACTAATATATATACAAACCCCGTTTCCATAAAAGTTGGGAAATTGTGTTAGATGTAAATATAAACTGAATACAATGATTTGCAAATCCTTTTCAACCAATATTCAATTGAAAGCATTACAAAGACAACATATTTGATGTTCAAACTCAAACTTTTTTTTTTTTGCAAATAATAATTAACTTTGAATTTCATGGCTGCAACACGTGCCAAAGTAGTTGGGAAAGGGCATGTTCACCACTGTGTTACATCACATTTTCTTTTAACAACACTCAATAAACGTTTGGGAACTGAGGAAACTAATTGTTGAAGCTTTGAAAGTGGAATTCTTTACCATTCTTGCTTGATGTAAAGCTTAAGTTGTCGTGTTTTACGCTTCATAATGCGCTACACATTTTCGATGGGAGACATGTCTGGACTGCAGGCGGGCCAGGAAAGTACCCGCACTCTTTTACTACGAAGACACGCTGTTGTAACACGTGGCTTGGCATTGTTTTGCTGAAATAAGCAGGGGCGTCCATGATAATGTTGCTTGGATGACAACATATGTTGCTCCAAAACCTGTATGGACCATTCAGCATTAATGGTGCCTTCTCAGATGTGTAAGTTACCCATGCTTTGGGCACTAATACACCCCCATACCATCACACATGCTGGCTTTTGAACTTTGCGCCGGATGGTTATTTTCCTCTTTGTTCCGGAGAACACCACGTCAACAATTTCCATATATAATTTGAAATGTGGACTCGTCAGACCACAGAACACTTTTCCACTTTGCATCAGTCCATCCTAGATGAGCTCGGGCCCAGCGAAGCCCGCGGCGTTCCTCTGTCTTGTTGATAAATGGCATTTGCTTTGCATAGTAGAGTTTTAACTTGCATTTACAGATGTAGCGACCAACTGTAGTAACTGACAGTGGTTTTCTGAAGTATTTCTGAGCCCATGTGGTGATATCTTTTACACACTGATGTCGGTTTTTAATGCAGTACATCGCTTACGTGCAGTGATTTCTCCAGATTCTCTGAACCTTTTGATAATTTTACGGACCGTAGATGGTAAAATCCCTAAATTCTTTGCAAAAAAAATGTTTAGCAGTTTTAACATCAAATATGTTGTCTTTGTAGCATATTCAACAGAATTGGGGTTGAAAATTATTTGCAAATCATTGTATCCTGTTTATATGTACATCTAACACAATTTCCCAACTCATATGGAAACGGGGTTTGAATGTATTTATATAAATATAGCCTATTATTTGCGCACTATTTACAAGTTATGTACCAAAAACACGACCACCGAAAAAATACTTTGATCAATGAAAACAGCGCTGCAAAAACCGGCTGTAAACAAGAGGCACTGCATTTTCTGAATTGAAACACTCATTTTAAAGCTTTGACATTAACATTTTAACACACACTAATCTGGTTCAGAAAATATGAGGACCTTATATGAAACACACTTTCTTGGTTCAAACAATATGAGGACATGACGAGTGCTCACATGTAGAATTTATGTTGTTGACTTGTAACATCTCCTGTTTTGCTAAACATGAGTTCCAAACTCCTTACTGACTAACATGGATGTACCCTTACGAAAATGTTGTCATATAAACTGATCTGTGAGAGATTAAAATTAATAAATGTCTTTCAAAATATAGGTTGGGTCAAATTTAGAGCAGATATAGTAAAAATAGACATGTAATAACCTGTTGGAGGGATGAAGTCGGTTTATGGCTGTCATCTGAATCTAGAGAATGTTGAGATAGAACCTCAACAGTTGGTTTCTGCAACAAAACACAAAAATATAATGTCATAACTAATTAATTATAACATTCTCACCACTTTTTGTTGATAAAAATCTGAGCATACAATGCCAGATAAAGGGTAAAGATTATTACAGAGTTTCAGCTCTTAGACAATTCATTAAGAATGTAACACACACAAAAATCTGGTTCAGAAAATATGAGGACCTGGATTGAGACACTCATTTTAAAGCTTTGACATTAACATTGTAACACACATTTTCTGGTTCAGAAAATATGAGGACCTTATATGAAACACACCTAAGTCTTTCTTGCTTCAAACAATATAAGGACATGACGAGTGCTCACATGTAGAATTTATGTTGTTGACTTGTAACATCTCCTGTTTTGCTAAACATGAGTTCTAAACTTTCTACTGACTAACATGGATGTACCCTTGCGAAAAAGTTGTCATATAAACTGATCTGTGAGAGATTAAAATAAATAAATGTCTTTCAAAATATAGGTTGGGTCAAATTTAGAGCAGATATAGTAAAAATAGACATGTAATAACCTGTTGGAGGGATGAAGTCAGTTAATGGCTCACATCTGAATCTGGAGAATGTTGAGATGGAACCTCAACAGTTGGTTTCTGCAACAAAACACAAAAATATAATGTCAGAACTAATTAATTATAACATTATCAGCACTTTTTGTGGATAAAACTCTGAGCATACAATGCCAGATAAATAGTAAAGATTATTACAGAGTTTCAGCTCTTAGACAATTAATTAAGAATATAAAACACACTAAAATCTGGTTCAGAAAATATGAGGACCTGAATTGAGACACACATTTTAAAGCTTGGACATTAACATTGTAACACACACTAATCTGGTTTAGAAAATATGAGGACCTTATATGAAACACACCTAAGTCTTTCTTGGTTCAAACAATATAAGGACATGACGAGGGGTCACATGTAGAATGTATGTTGTTGACTTGTAACATCTCCTGTTTTGCTAAACATGAGTTCCAAACTCCTTACTGACTAACATGGATGTACTCTTACGAAAATGTTGTCATATAAACTGATCTGTGAGAGATTAAAATTAATAAATGTCTTTCAAAATATAGGTTGGGTCACATTTAGAGCAGATATAGTAAAAATAGACTTGTAATAACCTGTTGGAGGGATGAAGTCGGTTTATCGCTCACATCTAAATCTGGAGAATGTTGAGATAGAACCCCAACAGTTGGTGTCTGCAACAAAACACAAAAATATAATGTCAGAACTAATTAATTATAACATTAACAACCACTTTTGGTTGATAATATTCTGAGCATATAATTCTACATAAACAGTAAAGATTATTATAGCGTTTTAGCTCTTAGACTATTATTTAAGAATGTAACATTCACTAAAATGTGGTTCAGAAAATATGAGGACCTGGATTGAAACACTCATTTTAAAGCTTTGAATTAAACATTGTAACACACACTAATGTGGTTCAGAAAAATATGAGGACCTTATATGAAACACACTGAAGTCTTTTTTAGTTCAAACAATATGAGTACATGACAAGTGATCACATATAGAATTCATGTTGCTGACCTGTAACATCTCCTGTTTTGCTAAACATGAGTTGTAAATTCCACAGACTAACATGGATGTACGCTTAAAAAATGTTGTCATATAGACTGATCTGTGAGAGGTTAAAAGGATTAAATGTCTTTTGAAGTATAGGTTGTGTCAAGTTTTTAGCAGATATAGGGCAGCACGGTGGAACAGGGGTAAGTGCATGTGCGTCACAAATCGAAGGTCCTGAGTAGTCCTGAGTTAAATCCTGGGCTCGTGATCTTTCTGTGTGGAGTTTGCATGTTCTCCCCGTGACTGCGTGGGTTCCCTCTGGGTACTCCGGCTTCATCTTACCTCCAAAGACATGCACCTGGGGATAGGTTGATTGGCAACACTAAATTGGCCCTAGTGTGTGAATGTGAGTGTAAATTTTGTCTATTTGTGTTGGCCGTGTAATGAGATGGCGACTTGTCCAGGGTGTACTCCGCCTTCCGCCCGAATGCAGCTCAGATAGGCTCAAGCACACCCCGCCAACCCAAAAAAGGGACAGGTATTAGAAAATGGATGGATGGATGGATAGTAAAATAGTCAAGTAATAACCTGTTGGAGGGATGAAGTCGGTTTATCGGTCACATGAATCTGGAGAATGTTGAGCTAGAACATCAACAGTTGGTGTCTGCAACAAAACACATAAAAATAATGTTAGAACTTATTAATTATAACATTATCAGCACTTTTTGTTGTTAACATTATGAGCATATAATGCCAGATAAATAGTAAAGATATTTATAGAGGGTTTCTGTCTCTTGTCCCGCTCATGTCTTGAGATGAACTTCCCTCGGTACTCGACCACAAAATAACCTTTTTAAATTGATGCAAGAGCAAATACACCATATTCTGATAAAACAGTTTATCAATTAACAATGTTTGGAATATCTGTTTTAAAAAGCAATAATAATAGTCGTTACTTGACTAAAAATTATATTACAAACAGAATTACTCTTTCATAAATGTAAATAATTATTAAATTAAGTACAAACCCCGTTTCCATATGAGTTGGGAAATTGTGTTAGATGTAAATATAAACAGAATACAATGATTTGCAAATCATTTTCAACCCATATTCAGTTGAATATGCTACAAAGACAACATATGTTTGCCTGTGTATCGGCTGGGGACATCTCTGCGATGCTGATCCGCCTCCGCTCGGGATGGTTTCCTGCTGGCTCCGCTGTGAACGGGACTCTCGCTGCTGTGTTGGATCCGCTTTGGACTGGACTCTTGCGACTGTGTTGGATCCATTGTGGATTGAACTTTCACAGTATCATGTTAGACCCGCTCGACATCCATTGCTTTCCTCCTCTCTAAGGTTCTCATAGTCATTATTGTCACCGACGTCCCACTGGGTGTGAGTTTTCCTTGCCCTTATGTGGGCCTACCGAGGATGTCGTAGTGGTTTGTGCAGCCCTTTGAGACACTAGTGATTTAGGGCTATATAAGTAAACATTGATTGATTGATTGATATTTGATGTTCAAACTGATAAACATTTTTTTGGTGCAAATAATCATTAACTTTAGAAATTGATGCCAGCAACATGCAACAAACAAGTTGGGAAAGGTGGCAATAAATACTGATAAAGTTAAGAAATGCTCATCAAACACTTATTTGGGACATCCCACAGGTGTGAAGGCTAATTGGGAACAGGTGGGTGCCATGATTGGGTATAAAAACAGCTTCCCAAAAAATGCTCAGTCTTTCACAGGAAAGGATGGGGCGAGGTACACCCCTTTGTCCACAACTGTGTGAGCAAATAGTCAAACAGTTTAAGAACAACCTTTCTCAAAGTGCAATTGCAAGAAATTTAGGGATTTCAACATCTACGCTCCATGATATCATCAAAAGGTTCAGAGAATCCGGAGAAATCACTCCACGTAAGCGGCATGTCTGGAAACCAACATTGAATAACTGTGACCTTCGATCCCTCAGACGGCACTGTATCAAAAACCGACATCAATCTCTAAAGGATATCACCACATGAGTTCAGGAACACTTCAGAAAACCACTGTCACTAAATACAGTGTGTTGCTATATCTGTAAGTGCAAGTTAAAGCTCTATTATGCAAAGCGAAAGCCAATTATCAACATCCAGAAACGCCGCCGGCTTCTCTGGGCCCGAGATCATCTAAGATGGGCTGATGCAAAGTGGAAAGGTGTTCTGTGGTCTGACGAGCCCACATTTCAAATTATTTTTGGAAATATTGGACACCGTTTCATCCGGACCAAAGGGGAAGCGAACCATCCAGAATGTTATCGACGCAAAGTTCAAAAGCCAGCATCTGTGATGGTATGGGGGTGCATTAGTGCCCAAGGCATGGGTAACTTACACATCTGTAAGTTACCCATCTGTTTGGAACAACATTTGCTGCCATTTAAGCGCCGACTTTTTCATGTACGCCCCTGCTTATTTCAGCAAGACAATGCCAAGCCACATTCAGCACGTGTTCAGCTTCATAAAAAAAGAGTGCAGGTACTTTCCTGGCCGGCCTGCAGTCCTATCAAAAATGTGTGGTGCATTATGAAGCGTAAAATACGACAGAGGAGACTGAAGCTCTACATAAAACAAGAATGGGAAAGAATTCCACCTTCCAAGCTTCAACAATTAGTTTCCTCAGTTCCCAAACGGTTATTGAGTGTTGTTGAAAGAAAAGGTGATGTAACACAGTGGTGAACATGCCCTTTCCCAACTACTTTGGCACGTATTGCAGCCATGAAATTCTAAGTTAATTATTATTTGTAAAAAAAATTATTCCGTTTGGATTTACATCTAACACAATTTCCCAACTCATATGGAAACGGGGTTTGTAATTAATGTGTTACTTGAGAAAGAAAAGTTTTAAATATCTAGCATATGCAGTTGAGAGACATTTCATGAGAGCAGAGTGTGTGTGTGCCTTTAAAAAGCTGTGCCTTTTGCCAAGTGACGTGGGACTTCAGCGCCCAGACATAGCAGAATAGTTCAGCTGTATTTTTTAGCTTAGCAGTGGCAGTTAAGATAGTTCTGTTGAATGTTTTTGTTTGTGTGTGGATGAGGCCTCTTTCTATTTGATATCGTGTTCGTAATTACTTCCGGGGGTTGCTTTCATTAGTAAAAAGATATTACCTGCACTAACCCTTTTGTGCTTCTAACGCTGTCTTGTTGACATACAATCACATCAAAAGTAGCATGCCAGATTACATAAAACGCATCGTAACAGCGTTGTAGCGTACATAAAAGTTATTAGCTTACTCGTTACCGGTAAAAGTAACAGCATTAGTAACATCGTTTTCATATACCGCTGTTATACCATCCATCCATCCATCCATCCATCATCTTCCGCTTTTCCGAGGTGGGGTCGCGGTGGCAGCAGCCTAAGCAGGGAAGCCCAGACTTCCCTCTCCCCAGCCACTTCGTCTAGCTCTTCCCGGGGGATCCCGAGGCGTTCCCAGGCCAGCCGGGAGACATAGTCTTCCCAACGTGTCCTGGGTCTTCCCCGTGGCCTCCTACCGGTTGGACGTGCCCTAAACACCTCCCTAGGGAGGCGTTCGGGTGGCATCCTGACCAGATGCCCGAACCACCTCATCTGGCTCCTCTCCATGTGGAGGAGCAGCGGCTTTACTTTGAGTTCCTCCCGGATGGCAGAGCTTCTCACCCTATCTCTAAGGGAGAGCACCCCTACCCGGTGGAGGAAACTCATTTGGGCCGCTTGTACCCGTGATCTTATCCTTTCGGTCATGACCCAAAGCTCATGACCATAGGTGAGGATGGGAACGTAGATCGACCGGTAAATTGAGAGCTTTGCCTTCCGGCTCAGCTCCTTCTTCACCACAACGGATCGATACAACGTCCGCATTACCGAAGACCCCACACCGATCCGCCTGTCGATCTCACGATCCACTCTTCCCCCACTCGTGAACAAGACTCCGAGGGGCCATAGAGGTCAGGTGCATTGTGAGCTGGGCGGCAGCCGAAGGCAGGGCACTTGGCGGTCCGATCCTCGGCTACAGAAGCTAGCTCTTGGGACGTGGAACGCTGTTATTCCAAACACTTCTAATTAAAGCCATATAATACAACCTCTATTAGACAGTAAGGAAATGATCCAAATGAGATGTTGGTACAGTTACCATTGATATGATACATAACAAGACATACCTTTCCAATCATTGATCCACTGGGCCTTAAAACAAGACTTGTCACATCCAGATCAAATAAACTCGGTAGCTTCAGCCTCAGGATTACGTCTCGCTCTTCTTTTGGGCACGATGTCTATATCATGTGTTGATGCGCCTAACAAATCCACACATAAAAATGAAAAAAGTCAGTGACACAGAAATAAAACAAAGAACCAAACCCTTCAAAAACTGTTAAATTTAGGATCAGTGCAGACATGAAGCTTCTCAAACAAAGAACTAATGTAACAATATCAGTAACATGCCTACTCCACAGTGCTTATCAGCTTGACATATTTGTATTTGAGAAAAAGTATAAACAATTTGAAGAACTTTAGTCTGTCTTGTTTAAAATTAAGAAAAGGTTTACTAGCATAGTGATCAAGGGTGATGGGTCAAATGCAGAGAATAATTTCACCACACCTAGTGTGTGTGTGACAATCACTGCTACTTAGAATCTTCCATGCAACTTTAAAAAAAAAAATTTAAACGCCTTGGCCTTGGCCCAGAACTGAAATGCTTAATTTGACCTCATAAAATCAAATCTGATTGCAATTAATAACAACAAACAGTTAACTGTTGTTTACAATGAACTATTTTCCTATGTTAAAAAACATTGGTCTATTTAATTACGTTAAACTTCATTTTATGCTCACCTGATTCAACCATGCTGCCGAAGACTGTCAAAGATGGTTTGTGACCAAGATAGATGTCCCCCTCCGGTGATGCAGGTCCCGGAAGTGCTGTTCACTGAGCGCTCTGTTGTGCTCAAAATCGTGTGTGAAGTTTTGTATTTCGATTATAAATGGTCCTTTTGGAAAACCCTTTTTATATATATTCAATATTAAGTGTGATACGTGAGCTGTATAACTTCCATGAGGAAAATAATTAACTAGTGATTTAGCCATCTGTTAGGATCAGACATCATCCAACGGCCAATCAGGCGGCGCCTAACTGAAAATTGGACCAATCAGACGCCGAGACTCTTCACAGTGGGCGGAAGTAACCATCTTGAATACAATGTGAAGTGAATACCTCCAAAAACAATCCCCAATTGAATCCAAAATTTGTCCCAAAGATAAAAATACCAAAATCATGTGCTATTGTAACCATTTGAAAATATTAAATACTGTATGTAGTTTGAATTCCATTTGAATTATCGCCTTTGTCTCAATCAAGGTTGAAAGTTTTTTTTCAGGCACATTTAAAGTAATTATTGTGCGGCATTGTATTTTAGACAACAGAATAGAAAAAAGCCCAATACAGTAAAATACTGAATCAAACCGATTAAATCATCACCATAATCCCTTTATTATTGATTGTCTAGCCCAAATCCTCTCCAGATAAACCAAATGAATAGATAAAACTAACATAAAAAAGGTTGAGATCATCAGATCAGTTGAAAATGTGTTACTTGATTTAGATTTCAAAAGTATGTTCATTGCTGTAATGATTATATGTTTTTCAAATGTTGGAGTGTGTGAGTTTCTGCCCCACACGACATATGAGGACATATGACATATGAGGACAAGTGTGTGTGTGTGTGTGTCATAATAGCAAAGATGGCCACTAGGGGCAAAATCGAAAGTGACCCAAAAAATTACACACACTTTCACACACTTTTTCTGAAAATTTGACAAATGAAGACTTTAGAGATTTTTGGTCTGGGAACATGCTGGGAGGGTCTAGAACACGATAGCATTGCGGGAAATATGGGGACATGGAAAATGTCCTCATATTTCAACAGGTCCTCATATGTAAGGTGAAATTTCATAAAAATGTCCCCATATGTCACTTTGACAAACGCACACACACACACACACACACACACACACACACACACACACACACACACACACACACACACACACACACTCATTATTGTAATTGTTACCTTCTTGAGATCTTTGAAAAATGCCTCCCTCTTTAAGGACCACCCTTTCTAGATGTATAACGATTTGTATTTGCAACAATAATAATATACACATACTATGCAAATATAATAGATGATAAATGGGTTGTACTTGTATAGCTCTTTTCTACCTTCTACTCAAAGCGCTTTGACACTACTTCCACATTTACCCATTCACAAACACATTCACACACTGATGGAGGGAGCTGCCATGCAAGGCGCTAACCACCACCCATCAGGAGCAAGGGTGACGGACGTGACGAAGTTGGTACTAGGTGGGGATTGAACCAGGGACCCTCGGGTTGCGCACGGCCACTCTCCACTGCGCCACGCCGTCCCTTAAAAAAGTAAAAGTAAAAAAGTAAAAAACACACCAATAAAAAAGCAAGCTTTTAGTTATTTTTTGAATTTTTTATTTTTTGTTTTTAATTGGTTTTTAATCTGCATTATTTAATTCAAGTTATTACAGTATGTGTCTATATACAGATTTATTTAATTTAATTGATTAATTTTGGCCAAAGAGGGCTCATTTCAATTTCTTACACACACTTGTTATTTCATATGTTGGCCAGAGGGGGAGCACTTCAAATTTTTACACACACTTGTTGTTTCATATGTTGACAAACAGTCAATTTGAAATATCCCTTCTTTTTGGGACCACCCTAATTTTGATAGATTTCACCACCAGGGGTGCAAATGAGACATTCTCTATTAGATGCAATGGTTTTCCGTATTGGGACCATGATTTCGGTCTTAACTTGTTCACCGGTCCTCATGTGGACGGTACTTTTCCTTGTTGATGTCTCAAGAAGGGTAGAAATACAAGAACACGCACGCACGCACACACACACACACACACACACACACACACACACACACACACACACACACACACACACACACACACACACACACACACACACACACACACACACACACACACACACACACACACACACACACACACACACACACACACACACACACACACACAGTAAAATGCCTAACTATAAGCGCACCTATAGCAATAAGAGCACGCATGCATATAAATAGTGCATACCGGTAGTAGTCCACAGCCAGTGCAGCCCAAATGAATGCAAACACACACAGCGATGCAGCCGTAGCGATTGGACCATCACAGCAAGCAACACTTGCCTGTGATAAGACAGAAGACAAACACCATAGAATGTGTGATCGATCGATCTTGAGCGCATCGCAAACACTGCAGGCAGTGGCCATGTGGCACATGTATGACAAAACATGTGAGTGTGATACAATTGATGGTTACTGCTGGGTTTGTTGTTCTATGACACAATGATAACAAACACACAGTAAGTCTCATAAAAACACACCAATAAAAAAAATAAAATAAATGAAGGGTTCCAGCAGCTGGGGTGGAATTACCTGAGTGGTCCATCAACCCATCCATTTTCTACCATCATTCCCTTTTTGGGGTCGCGGGGGGCGCTGGCGCCTATCTCAGCTACAATCGGGCGGAAGGCGGGGTACACCCTGGACAAGTCGCCACCTCATCGCAGGGCCAACATAGATAGACAGACAACATTCACACTCACATTCACACACTAGGGCCAATTTAGTGTTGCCAATCAACCTATCCCCAGGTGCATGTCTTTGGAGGTGGGAGGAAGCCGGAGTACCCGGAGGGAACCCACGCATTCACGGGGAGAACATGCAAACTCCACACAGAAAGATCCCGAGCCTGGGATTGAACCCAAGACTGCAGGACCTTCGTATTGTGAGGCAGACGCACTAACCCCTTGCCACCGTGAAGCCCCGGATGGCTACCAAAAGCGCCTTATTGCAGTGAAACTTGCCAAAGGACATGTAACCAAATATTAACATTGCTGTATGTATACTTTTGACCCAGCAGATTTGGTCACATTTTCAGTAGACCCATAATAAATTCATAAAAGAACCAAACTTCATGAATGTTTTTTGTGTTTGTGCTCCAATCACTCAATCACAAAAAAATAAGAGTTGTAGAAATTATTGGAAACTCAAGACAGCCATGACATTATGTTCTTTATATATATATATATAATGTCTTTAATGTCCTCTGTGTTCTTTGATGTTTGACGTTTCCCTCTTACACACATGTAAGAGGGATGTGTTCTATGGCTATGAGTTGTTTTTTTCCCTTGGCCTCAGTCTGCACCCCCTCTCCAGGGCCCAGGCTAAGACCGATTTTTTTTATTTTATTTTAATATTCTATCCCCCCCCCTTGTTTACCTGTATCTCATCTTTTTTGTAAGGGGCGCTGGAAGCCGATCCGGTTCTGTCTACCTGTAATGTTTGTCTGATCTTGAATGGGATTGTGCTAAAAATTTTAATTTTCCTGAAAGAACTCTACTGACGGAATAAATAAAGTGCACACACACACACACACACACACACACACACACACACACACACACACACACACACACACACACACACACACACACACACACACAACCCACACACACACACACACACACACACACACACACACACACACACACACACACACACACACACACACACACACACACACACACACACAGTTTTTATCTAATTTTCAAAAATCATAATTATGAATGAAAATTATTACAATCAATTTTAAATTTCAGTAAATGAAAATTGTGAATGTGAATCACTCTAGAACAGTGGTCCCCAAACTTTTTGTAGCTGCGGACCGGTCAATGCTTGAAAATTTGTCTCCAGGACCGGGAGGGGGTGGGGGGAAGGGTTTTCTTCATAAAGAAATACAATCATGTGTGCTTACGGACTGTATCCCTGCAGACTGTATTGATCTATATTGATATATAATGCATATATTGTGTTTTTTATGTTGATTTAATGATTAAAAAAAAAAAAAAAAAAAAAAAAAAAAAAAAAAATATATATATATATATATATATATATATATATATATATATATATATATATATATATATACATATATATTTCTTGTTTGGCCTGGTACCAATCGGTCCGTGGACCGGTACCGGATGGGGACCACTGCTTTAGAATAGAGTTGATTAAAATGACACTTTGAGCATTGTGTCTTTTCAAAAATATGTTATTAAAATGGATAAGTGTGCACACACGAAGTCAGACAGACGACCAAATACAGTATGTACATTAAGATTTTTTTTTAGTATATACATACATTCTATCGGACATGAAGTGGAAGAGACATCACAAAGAACTGGGCTTCCAATTCAAGTGATTGCAAGATGCATTGTTCAAATGTTTTAAATAAAACCACGTGGACCTTCAGTGTTTCAGATTTATAATTTCCCTTCCACTCGGCGAAACAGCGGCTTGGAAAACGCGAACAAATGAAAATAATTTCTTTGCAATCAAACGTTTCATTTGTCGTGTCAATGGAGGCGAGGAGCGTGCTTGTGAATTGTAGACCTTCCGTTTTATGGAGTAGCTCTAATAGTCACAGCCCCTCAAGTGCTTAAATTGCCATCAAGTATTAGGGCTGGGCTTTCATCAGCATTTGATCATGAATGAGCAAGACCCTTGGAGAGCACCTTAATGAACATCAGCATGGGCATGACTCACATCAAACACAACACACACACACACACACGCCTCATTTCCACACAGTGCAAATATCAGCAAACAGCTGACGCTGCTCTCTGCTGACCCACTTCCTGCTGCACCGTCTTCAAAGACAGAAGTAAAAGTGCCGAAAGGAGCACGAGGGGATTAAACTGAAAGCGAGGGAGTAATTGGTGGCTGCATCTTTATTTCAGTGAGTGCGAGGCTCTTTATAAGGACATATAGTGGAGTACGGCTCGCCGGGGGGCACACATTCACACACTGCCTCCACCTCCAAATGTTCCATTCATTTACAATTTACCGAAGGAGACACTCGTCTTCATTTGGGATTCACACGTGCTTGCCTGTGGCTGATGGCTATTTCATCATCCTCACAATACAGACAGTCGCAAGAAGTTACATGAGCTCCCATGCATGTGTAAGAATGTATATGTGAGTGTATGGAAGGGTATAACTGGCTGGCTTGAGCATTTGGAGATAACTGGTAGCTGAGATAGGCGCCAGCGCCCCCCGCGACCCCGAAAGGGAATAAGCGGTAGAAAATGGATGGATGGATGGTACACACCGTAACTTAAGGGTATTGTAGTGATAAAGATGAAGATGCAGACATTCTGGTTGGTCACAGAGCCCAGTACAGTGGTTCTTAACCCGGGTTCGATTGAACCATAGGGGTTCGGTCAGTCGGCCTCAGGGGTTCGACGGAGCCTCTGTCCAAACCTGACTAAATAACAAGTTCAATGTTTTATTATTATAATCAAATGACAGCAATCATTCTCATGAGATTATTTTGTAATATAAGTGTTTTGGCACACTTACAATGACAAAAAAACCCATTGTTTTTCATGAGCTCTGTACAAGGTGGGGTTGGAAATACTTTGTACCCCTTTCAGATATCGCATTTAGGTCCAACTAAAACAGGGGTGTCAAACTCAAATAGACTGGGCCAAAATTTAAAACTGAACAAAGCCGCGGGCCGACGTTGAACAAATTCATTTTTTAATATTGACCCAAACAACTTTTTCATTGAATATTGAACAAGCAAGGCTTATATAACTTTATAGTGACATGCAAAATTGAGTTTAAAATAATAATAATAATAATCAAAAAATATCAATGGCATATCAAATCAAATTTAAATAAAAATTGAATGCCCCTTTTGTATTTGCAGCCTTCTGAGGTAAATATTTACATTAACTTTTTCCAGAGGCTAATACATTTGAAAATAAAATAATGAATAAATCAACCGTTCAGGCCTTTTTACTGCTCAGTTAATGTCGGGGCTCAGGTGGGTGGGGTAAGGGGGGCGGGTTTGTTTGTAGCGGGGAGGGGGTGTATATTGTAGCGGTCCCGAAGAGTTAGTGCTGCAAGGGGTTCTGAGTATTAGTTCTGTTGTGTTTATGTTGGGGAGGAGACCCTGTCCCATGCGAAGGAGTTCAAGTACCTAGGAGTTTTGTTCACGAGTGATGGAAGAGTGGATCGTGAGATCGACAGGCGGATCGGTGCGGCGTTTTCAGTAATGCGGACGTTGTACCGATCCGTTGTGGTGAAGAAGGAGCTGAGCCGGAAAGCAAAGCTCTCAATTTACCGGTCGATCTACGTTCCCATCCTCACCTACGGTCATGAGCTTAGGGTCAAGACCGAAAAGATAAGATCACGGGTACAAGCGGCCGAAATGAGTTTCCTCCGCCGTGTGGCGGGGCTCTCCCTTAGAGATAGGGTGAGAAGCTCTGTCATCCGGGAGGAGCTCAAAGTAAAGCCGCTGCTCCTCCACATCGAGAGGAGCTAGATGAGGTGGTTCGGGCATCTGGTCAGGATGCCACCAGAACGCTTCCCGAGGGAGGTGTTTAGGGCACGTCCAACCGGTAGGAGGCCACGGGGAAGACCCAGGACACGTTGGGAAGACTATGTCTCCTGGCTTGCCTGAGAAGGCCTCGGGATCCCCCGGGAAGAGCTAGACGAAGTGGCTGGGGAGAGGGAAGTCTGGCCTTCCATACTTAGGCTGCTACCCCCGCGACCCGACCTCGGATAAGCGGAAGAAGATGGATGGATGGATGGATGGATGGTGTTTATGTTGTGTTACGGTGCAGATATTCTCCCAAAATGTGTTGGTCATTCTTGTTTGGTGTGGGTTCACAGTGTGGCGCATATTTGTAACAGTGTTAAAGTTGTTTATATGGCCATTCTCAGTGTGACCTGTATGCTGTTGATCAAGTATGCCTTGCATTTACTTACATGTGTGTAGAAGCCACATATATTTCGTGACTGGGCCGGCACGCTGTTTGTGAGGAGGAAAAACAGACTTGACAGGTTGTAGGGCACGCTAAAGGCAGTGCCTTTAAGGCACACCTCCAATATTGTTGTCCGGGTGGAATTCGGGAGAATGGTTGCACCGGGAGATTTCCGGGAAGGGCTCTGAAATTCGAGAGTCTCCCGGGAAATCGGTGAATGCGGTGTTACAGCGGCACCGCTGTATAACACCGGCGGGCCAGCTCTAATGTTAATTTGATATTGCCTCAAGGGCCAAATTAAATTACATGGCAGGCCAGATTTGGCCCGCGGGCCAGAGTTTGACACATATGCACTAAAACATTCACTCGTTGCACAATGAGATGTAAACATGGGATCATCTGTACATTCCTGTAACGTTCTGTTTGTAAAATATATCTTTATTTGTATTTCTTTAATATAGTAACATCAATAAATTAAGAAAAAAAATTTGATTTTTCACTAAAGAAGGGTTCGGTGGATGCACATTTGAAACTGGCAGGGTTCGGTACCTCCAACAAGGTTAACAACCACTGGTTTAGTAGAAATGTTCTATTTATGTCATTTACAGATACAATTTTTTTTCTTGCTTGGATGTGTCTTTCAAATTTATTCAGTGCTTGATTTCTTTGTTTAGACTTAGACTTCCTTTTGTTGTCATTCAAATTTGAACTTTACAGTACAGATAAGTACGACATTTTGTTGCATTGGCTCGTTGTATCCATCCATCCATCCATTTTCTACCACTTGTCCCTTTGGGATCGCTGGGGTGCTGGAGCCCATCTCAGCTGCATTTGGTCAGAAGGCGGTGTACACCCTGGACAAGTCGCCATCTCATTGCAGGGCCAACACAGATAGACGGACAACATTCCCACACTAGGGGCAATTTAGTGTTGGCAATCAACACTAAATTGAAAAAACACTAAATCAATCAAGTATTTAGTCAGCCACCGATTGTGCAAGTTCTCCCACTTAAAATGATGACAGAGGTCTGTAATTTTCATCATAGGTACACTTCAACTGTGAGAGACAGAATGTGAAAAGAAAATCCAGGAATTCACATTGTAGGAATTTTAAATAATTTATTTTTAAATTATGGTGGAAAATAAGTATTTGGTCAACCATTCAAAGCTCTCACTGATGGAAGGAGGTTTTGGCTCAAAATCTCACGATACATGGCCCCATTTATTCTTTCCTTAACACGGATCAATCGTCCTGTCCCCTTAGCAGAAAAACAGCCCCAAAGCATGATGTTTCCACCCCCATGCTTCACAGTAGGTTTGGTGTTCTTGGGATGCAACTCAGTATTCTTCTTCCTCCAAACACGACGAGTTGAGTTTAAACCAAAAATTTCTATTTTGGTTTCATCTGACCACATGACATTCTCCTAATCCTCTGCTGTATCATCCATGTATCCATTTTGGTATAAATTCAACACGTCGTGTTTGGAGGAAGAAGAATACTGAGTTGCATCCCAAGAACACCACACCTACTGTGAAGCATGGGGGTGGAAACATCATGCTTTGGGTCTGTTTTTCTGTTTAGGGGACAGGACAATTGATCCGTGTTAAGGAAAGAATAAATGGGGCCATGTATTGTGAGATTTTGAGCCAAAACCTCCTTCCATCAGTGAGAGCTTTTTGAATGGTTGACCAAATACTTATTTTCCACCATAATTTACAAATACATTCTTTAAAATTCCTACAATGTGAATTCCTGGATTTTTTTTATTCACATTCCGTCTCTCACAGTTGAAATGTACCCATGATGAAAATTACAGACCTCTGTCATCATTTTAAGTGGGAGAACTTGCACAATTGGTGGCGGACTAAATACTTTTTTTCCCTACTGTATCCCCAGGTGTATGTTTTTGGCGGTGGGAGGAAGCCAGAGTACCTGGGGGGAACCCACGCAGTCACGAGGAGAACATGCAAACTCCACACAGACAGATCCCGAGCCCGGGATTGAACCCATGACTACTCAGGACCTCGTATTGTGAGGCACATGCACTAACCCCTGTACCACCGTGTTGCCCTAGCTCGTTTTGGTGCAGGATAAAGGAGGAATAATGTGCAGGTATAAATAAATAGATTACTGTACAGATTAGTCTTCTAACGATACCAATATTTTGGTACCGGTACTAACATTTTTTTGATACTTTTTGTTACTTTTCTAAATAAAGGGGACCACAAAAAATAGAATTATTGGCATTATTTTAACAAAAAATCTTAGGGCACATTAAACATATGTTTCTTATTGCAGTTAAGTCCTTAAATAAAATAGTGAACATACTAGACAGCTTGTCTTTTAGTAGTAAGTCAGCAAACAAAGGCTCTTTATTAGTCCGATGATGTATTCAATAACATGTTGTATCATTTCTATTCTATTATTTTGTTAACATTATTAAGGACAAGTGGTAGATAATGAATTATTAATCTACTTGTTCATTTACTGTTAATATCTGCTTACTTTCCCTTTTAACACTACACTTCTGTTAAAATGTGATAATCACTTATTCTTCTGTTGTTTGACACTGTACATTAGTTTTGAATGATACCAGAAATTTTGGTATCAATCCAATACCAAGTAGATACAGGTTCATACATTGGTCATATTTAATCTCCTCATGTGTCCAAGGACATATTTCTTGACTTTATAAAAATAATATGAATGAATAAAATCAGTTTATTTCGGTCATATAATCAAACATCAACCATTTTGTGTGACCAGTTTAACAGTACAGATTAGACATAATTATCAATCATACACATTTACACAAATAAGGAAAAGAAAAGAAAAATAATGACTGAAAAAGGAATAGGCTGAAGCCAAGGCTTATATTTGCCTATCCTATGCATATTATATATATTATATAACTATATATGATATATACATATAAAAGAAACAGTAGCAGTCATGGCGCCTGTTGTTTAGTTGGCCGTACTCTCTTTATACTCAACTCTGCAAAAGGATAGACCAGGGGTGTCAAAAGTCCCACTAGATGAGTTTGCTACGTATAAAAATTAACCTACAATTTCTGGAATGAAAGAAACAGCTGTTCTAAATGTGTCCCATGAATAGCTATTCCTTGTATCTTTGTAGATGATGTTACATATGTACAAAATAAACCACGTGATGTCGAAGAAAATGATCAAACTAAATAAATAATATCCTGTAATTTGATTTTGATATAATTTTTTATCTTGACAGACACCAATGAGTTGCTTGATGAATGTTATCACATATTTTTTTTCAGAAAATATAAATAACGACAAATAAATGATTAACCGCTACGTCTAAGTGTAAAGAAACCCTAACATTATGATTTGTACATTTGTGCCTGTTCTATTTTCAAACAAAGACAACAATCGGAGGTTGTCTTTATTTTTAAGTTATCGTGCCGTGATTTTACCAGTCCAGCCCACTTGGGAGTACATTTTTCTCCATGTGGCCCCCGATCTAAAATGAGTTTGACACCCCTGGGATAAAAGGAAAAAATGAGCTTATTGACTACAATGGCAGACTTGCACAAAGCACTTGGGATATATTCATACCAAATAAGGAGATATCCGCTGATGTCACAATTGTGGTAAAAAATCACCAAATGGAGCAAATCCAAACGACTCATTTGGAGGCAGTAAGGCAAGATTATTTTATAAATATCTCCACCTTGCCTCCATTGTTTGAATTGATATTTTTGGGACTCATCCCTATCCTAAATACACAAAACCAGGTACCAATAGGTAAGGCCTATAAGCAGCCTCCCTAGCACCACACACATCATCAGCAGATGCAGAGAGCTTTCTGCATCATTAAGTATTCCACACACTCTCTTTCATGCTCTCCCTTCAGGCAGGAGGCTGCAGAGCATCCGGAGTAGGACCACCAGACCGAGGAAGAGGTTTTATCCGGAAGCTGTTAAACTGCTGAACTCTGATGGTGTTCTGTAGAAAAGAATATCAATCTCCCAACTGTCCTTAATATGATGAGCATACATTTTTTTTTTTTACATTTTAGATCAGGGTTCTCAGACACACAGCCCGCAGGCCAATTGCGGCCCGCGAGACTTTATTTTGCGGCCCCCACCATAATATGAAAGTTTAATGTTAGTGCGGCCCCCGAGTTTTATATGAATGGCGCTTGACAGCGTTGTGTTATTTGGGTCCAAAATTACTCTTTCAACGTTCTGGGTTGCCTACCCCTGCATTAGTGGAAAAGCGGCAAATGAGTGAAAGCGACAGAGACATCGCCATGGATACCAGGGTTTTCTTACGTGCCTGTCTGCAGTCACACGGCGACACCTGTCCGTAAGTAATAACAGTCCCTGATAACCTGGACCAAGTCAAAATGTTTATTTTTTTATTTTTTTATTATTTAATTTGCATTGCCTCACATTTCTTGATTCTCATTTTGTTCATTTATATTTTGATTTTATTTTGTGTTGAAAACAAAAATAAAGACATTTAAAAGGTTTTTTTTAAAGAAATATTTTCTTGCGGCCCAGCCTCACCCAGACTCTGCATCCAGTGGCCCCCAGGTAAATTGAGCTTGAGACCCCTGTTTTAGATAGATAGATAGACAGTACCTTATTGATTTCTTCAGGAGAGTTCCCTCAGGAAAATTACAATTGCAGCAGCAGTGTACAGAATTGAGATCGAATATAAAAAGTAAAAAGTGTAAGGGGGTGTAAATGGAAACAAAATGGAAAAATATTACAATGATACATATAAAAAACAGCAATGGGAATAAAAAAATATAGTAGTAAAATAAGAATATAACAAGAGAAACTAGGCAGTAGTGACCATATTATGAAAAAGTATTGCACTGTTATTGTTGTATTTTTCTTGCAGTATAGGATATCTATTAGGGCTCTGAATCTTTGGGTGTCCCACGATTCGATTAAATATCGATTCTTGGGGTCAAGATAATATATCGATGTTTTCGATTCGATTCGATTCTCGATTCAAAATCGAAATTTTTCCGATTCAAAATGACTCTGTATTCATTCAATGCAAAGGATTTCAGCAGGATCTACCCCAGTCTGCAGGATCTACCCCAGTCTGCTGACATGCTAGCAGAGTAGCAGATAAAAAAAAAAAAAAAGCTTTTAAAAATGTAAAGGACAATGTTTTATCAACTGATTGCAATAATGTGAATTTGTTTGAACTATTAATCGAACCAAAAATATGACTTATTTTATTTTTGTGAAAACATTGGACACAGTGTGTTGTCAAGCTTATGAGATGCGATGCAAGTGTAAGCCACTGTGACACTATTGTTCTTTAATTTTTATTTTTATAAATGTCGAATGAAAATGTCAATGAGGGATTTTTAATCACTGCTATGCTGAAATTATAACTAATATTGCTACTGTTGTGGATAATATTCATTTTTGTTTCACTACTTTTGGTTTGTTCTGTGTCGTGTTTGTGTCTCCTCTCAATTGCTCTGTTTATTGCAGTTCTGGGTGTTAATGGGTCAGGTTTGGTTTTGTAATTGGATTGCATGGTTATGGTATTGCTGTGTAGTGGTTTGTTGGGTTGATGAAAAAAAAAAATAATAAAAAAAATCGATTTTTCGTATTCGAGTCGATTTTTTTCCCACACCCCCTAATATCTATCTATTTTTCTATATTCATATATTCCAATGAACATATGCTATTAATAACCTACTCTATTTTAATCAAAGTCTATTTATCTCATTATAGTTCTTGTGGTGCTACTACTATTCTTCACAGCTTCAATATTACAAATTTGGATGCTTTAAATGGCCGCTTGGCACCATATCTGCTGAGTTGTTTTTGAAAGCTGTTCAAGGCTTGGATCCATTGCAGTCTCTCCAACATCAAAGTAGGGGAAAGTCTTGAATTGAACTGTGGCCCCTGAGGCAAACTTCCATTTTGGCAAAGTAGCGGTGGTAGAAGGAGCCGTATGCGAGATGCTGCCACCTACAGTGAGCACGGTAATGAATTCAGCTCAGCGGCGACAAAGAGCCTCTGGCAAATAGGAACAGAGGTTCCAAAATCGGCTGCAATGAACCTCAATCATACGCCACTTAGCCTGCCTGTCTGTCACTCAAAACAGAAGCATGAATCACCGGATTAAAAGGGGAAAATAGAGCTGAGCGAGGTGAAATTGGAAGAGTTTCCTATTTAGTAGGTCGTTCCACATAAAATCCTAGTAATTGTAAATTTCCCCCCACAGTGCAAGATTCATCCTGGAGGATTATTGCACTGAAATAGAAGAGGTCGGACTCATTCCGTGTACGTTCTCGGTGAATATGTTTGTAGTGATGGGCGTCCATGCCAAAGGGAGCATCCAAAGAGATAACGCCGCCTCCGAGGGACCAAATTAGGAGCAAAACGTGCGTTGTCTGCACTTGTTTCTGCGTGTGTGTAAGCTCATGCCCGCAGGCGATGGGCAATAAAAAAGTCAGTGGGCGTAAATGTGAGGCATTACCTTGGGATGCGAGTAACGGCCAAAGCAGAGACGGCGACTGGCAAAAAGGTCAAGGCGAAGCAAGGAGAAGAAACGCCTGCAAAAGGTCGACTGGCTACACAGGGGGGAGAAAAGAAAAAAAAAAAAAATTCCATGTGAATAAAATCACGGAACAGCGTGTTCTCTGACCTCCGTTGAAAGAAATTAGCCGAAGTCTGATTGAAATTATACCTGAGGTGATGAAGGCTTGATGACGGGCTGCAATTAAAGTGTGAAATTGTCATGCGGTGCTCATTTTCTGGATGTGTGAGCGCTCACTTTTTCTTTCTGTAGTCTGATAAAATCAGCTCCTCTGTGTGAGTTCCGAAAGAATGAAAGCCTGTGAAAGCATGTGGAAGTGAAAGATGTTGCACTGATGTATTTGTGTTTGTGTGAGGGACCATTTGTTCGTGATACTTCTCGATTCATGATAGGTTACTTAAAGGCCGACTGAAATGAGATTTTCTTATTTAAACGGGGATAGCAGGTCCATTCTATGTGTCATATTTGGTCATTTAAAGCCTTTTTATTAGCGAAAGGAACAGTTTTGTTTTTAATAATCTAAATTTCTGAATAAAAAAACACATGACATTTATTGTTTCTAAAAGTTTTTCATGATTTTTCCCCCTTTTTTCGAATCCCTTAAACAATATCAATTTTAGAAAACATGGGAAAGTTTGGAATGTTAGGGTAAATCATCATCCCACATCCATCCATTTTCTACTGCTTGTCCCTTTCATTTTACCTTTAATCACAAACTTGTCCGCCAATGGGTGTTGCGTTTTGGAGAAACTCCTTCTCCACTCTACCAACCGGTATAGCTCGGTTGGTAGAGCGGCCGTGCCAACAACTTGACGGTTGCAGGTTCGATCCCCGCTTCCGCCATCCTAGTCGCTGCCGTTGTGTCCTTGGGCAAGACACTTTACCCAACTGCGCCCGGTGCCACCCACATTAGTTCAAATGTAAAAATTAGATATTGGGTTTCACTATGTAAAGCGCTTTGAGTCGCTAGAGAAAAGCGCTATATAAATATAATTCACTTCACTTCACCTTGCCTTTACCGGAAGTCGCAGACGATGCCGTCACAAGGGTGAGGGCTCCTCACGTCCTCACATTGTTTATAATGTGAGCCTCCAGCAGCAAGAGCTATTCGGACCGAGAAAACGACAATTTCCCCATTAATTTGAGCGTGGATGAAAGATTTGTGGATGAGGATATTGATAGCGAAGGAATAGAAAAAAAAATAGAATAAAAAAATAAAGTTAATAAAAAAAAGGCGACTGCATTGGGACGGATTCATATGTTTTAAGACACATTTACCAGGATAATTCTGGGAAATCCCTTATCTTTCTATTGTGTTGCTAGTGTTTTAGTGAGATTAAATAGTACCTGATAGTCGGAGGGGTGTGTCCACGGGTGTCTTCACGCCATTCTCTGAGGGAAGTCGACGGCAGCTGCATGGACGGCGCAAGCTTAGCTGATCTCCGGTAAGAGGCGACGTTTTACCACAATTTTCCTCACCGAAACCTGCCGGTTGACAAGTGGTCGGGATCCACGTTCGCTTGACTGCTCTGATCCATAGGAAAGCTTCACCTCTGGGAATTTTAAACAAGGAATCACCGTGTGTTTGTGTGGCTAAAGGCTAAAGCTTCCCACCCCCATCTTTCCACTTTGACTTCTCCATTATTAATTGAACAAATTGCAAAAGATTCAGCAACACAGATGTCCAGAATACTGTTTAATTGCGCCATGAAAAGAGACGACATTTAGCCGCAAATGGTGCTGCGTTAATATGTCCCCTTTCAACCCAGGACGTCACGTACACGCATCATCATTCCGCGACGTTTTCAACAAGAAACCCCGCGGGAAATTGAAAATTGCAATTTAGTAAACTAAAAAGGCCGTATTGTTATGTGTTGCAATGTTAATATTTCATCATTGATATATAAACTATCAGACTGCGTGGTCGGTAGTAGTGGGTTTCAGTAGGCCTTTAAGATGTCTGGACTGTACCATTTTCCAGTCTGAAGTAGGATGACTAATTCCGTTGTTTCTTAAAAGAGTCTTTCTAAGATTTTTTTTAACATTGAGACACTTTTTTTGTGGTCCACATTAGTGTTATACTGTTTACCAGTATTAATATAGTACCGCGTTACTAATGAATCACCTTCGGTACTATACCGCCTCTGAAAAGTACCGGTCCACCCCCCCGCTTCCCCGTCGTCGTCACTTCGTGTCATTGCTGGTTTACTCGACGAGCATGTTCGGCAGTGCACAATCACGGAGTACTTACAAGCAGACACAGTGTGTAGACAGAAAAGGAAGAACAGACGCATTTTGGCTTAAAATCTTACAACAAAGGTGAAGTTATAACATTGGAACACCCACCAAAATAGGTGCTTTAAGACATGTCTAGCTAGCTAGCGGCAGTGTTTTAGCTACTTCTAAATCACTAATCCTGGTCTCCATGGCGACAAATAAAGTAATTTTATTACAAGTATCATCCCTGTAGGACGAGGAATAGCTAAACATGCTTCACTACACATCATAGCTCACCGGCGTCAAAATGTAAACAAACGCCATTGGTGGATCGACATCCGCTGTAATGATATCAAGTACAGACGCGTATTTAGTCGATACCACTATGATTACGTCAATATTTTTTGGCATCACATCTTCTTTCATTTTTTTAAATGTGTATTATGTTCATACATTCGGGAAATACATCCCTGGACACATGAGGACTTTTAATATGACCAATGCATGATCCTGTAACCATTTGGTATCGGATTGATACCCAAATTTGTGGTATCATCCAAAACTAATGTAAATTATCCAAAACAACAGAAGAATAAGTGATTATTACATTTTAACAGAAGTGCAGATAGACCATGTTAAAAGAAAAAATAAGAAAATATTAACAGTAAATTAACAAGTAGATTAATAATTCATTTTCTACCACTTAATCTTTATAATGTTGACAAAATAATAGAATGGAAAATGACACAATATGTTACTGCATATGTCAGCAGACTAAATTAGGAGCCTTTTTTTGCTTACTTACTTCTAAAAGACAAGTTGTTTAGTATGTTTACTATTTTATTTAAGGACAAACTTGCAATAAGAAACATGTTTAATGAACCTTGAGATTTTTTGTTAAAATAAAGACAATAATGACATTTTTACATTTTATTTTATCACAACATAAATGTATGTGCATTTATTTTTCATCAGTTTGAGTCCTCTCTTATGCAGTATATTCGATTATTATGCACCTGGGGACAGGTTGATTGGCAACACTAAATGGTCCCTAGTGTGTGAATGTGAGTGTGAATGTCATCTGTCTATCTGTGTTGGCCCTGCGTTGAGGTGGAGACTTGTCCAGGGGGTATCCCGCCTTCCGCCCGATTGTAGCTGAGATGGATGGATGAATGTATGGATGGATGGATTTATTTGTGTAATCAGCCTGACCGATGCCTTTGATAATAATATTTGTAATTAACACAATATTTCATATCATTTATGCTGTTAAATTGTAACTAGGTTAGATATAATTATTTAATAACATTGGAATCCTGAGTAAGATTAGTAATTCCGTGTTAATATTTGAGTGGGGCCCGGGGCCCTGTGGAGTGGAAAATGTGGGCCCCGAGGTCAAAAAGGTTAAGAACCCCTGATATGGAGGATAGTATACAAATAAAATGACTAGAATGTTCCATTTAAGATTGTGGTGGAGTGTAACACTCACTTAAAGGCCCACTGAACCCACTACTACCCACCACGCAGTCTGATAGTTTACAGTATATATCAATGATGAAATATTAACATTGCAACACATGCCAATACGGCCTTTTTAGTTTACTAAATTGCAATTTTAAATTTCCCGGGACTTTTTTCTTGAAAACGTCGCGTAATGATGACGTGTATGCATGACGTCACGAGCTGTTATGAATATGAGCGCTGCGCACACACACAGCTAAAAGTCGTCCGCTTTAACGGCATAATTACAAAGTATTTTGGACATCTGTGTTGCTGAATCTTTTGCAATTTGTTCAATTAATATTGGAGAAGTCAAAGTACAAAGACGGAGTTGGGAAACTTTAGCCTTTAGCCACACAAACACACGGTGATTCGTTGTTTAAAATTCACGAAAGTGAAACTTTCTTATGGATCAGAGCGGACATGGATCCCGATTACATGTCAACCAGCAGGTTTCGGTGAGAAAATTGTGGTTATAAAGTCGCCACTTACCGGATATCAGCTGACCTTCTGCCTCCCGTACAGCTGCCGGCGACTTCCCTGAGACACTGCGCGTCAACACCCGGCCGTGGACGTACACTTCCAACTATCAGGTAGTGTTAGACTCACTAAAACACTAGCAATACAAAAGAAAGATAAGGGATTTCCCAGAATTATCCTAGTAAATGTCTCTAAAAACATATGAATCCGTCTCAATGCAACGCGATTGCAATCGCGTTTTTTTTTTCTAGTCCGTCGCTATCAATATCCTTAAACACGAATCTTTCATCCTCGCTCAAATTAAGGGGGAAATTGTTGTTTTCTCGGTCAGAATAGCTGTTTTTGTTGGAGGCTCCATTTAAAGGGGAACATTATCACCAGACCTATGTAAGCGTCAATATATACCTTGATGGTGCAGAAAAAAGACCATATATTTTTTTAACCGATTTCTGAACTCTAAATGGGTGAATTTTGGCGAATTAAACGCCTTTCTGTTTATCGCTCTTTTTGCGATGACGTCAGAACGTGACGTCTCCGAGGTAATACAGCCGCCATTTTCATTTTCAACACATTACAAACACCGGGTCTCAGCTCTGTTATTTTCCATTTTTTCGACTATTTTTTGGAACTTTGGAGACATCATGCCTCGTCGGTGTGTTGTCGGAGGGTGTAACAACACTAACAGGGAGGGATTCAAGTTGCACCACTGGCCCGAAGATGCGAAAGTGTCTGCTGACAGACCCCCATTGAATGTGCCAGAGTGTCTCCACATTTTACTGGCGATGACAGACATGGCACAGAGACGTATGGATAACCTGCAGATGCATTTGCAACGATAAAGTCAACGAAATCACAAAGGTGAGTTTTGTTGATGTTGGATTATGTGCTAGTCAGACATATTTGGTTGCGGCGTGACTGCCAGCTAATCGATGCCAACATGCTACGCTAATCAACGCTAACATGCCATTTACCGGCGGTGCTAAGGCAGACATGGCACAGAGATGTATGGATAACCTGCAGATGCATTTGAAACAATAAAGTCAACTAATTCAATAAGGTGAGTTTTGTTGATGTTGACTGCTAGCTAATCGATGCTAACATGCTATGCTAATTAATGCTAAAATGCTATTTACCGGCGGTGCTAAAGCAGACATGGCACAGAGATGTATGGATAACCTGCAGATGCATTTGCAACTATGTTACGTTTCCTTCCACCCACATTTAATGCGAAAAAAACACTTACCAATCGAAGGATTTAAGTTGCTCCAGTGTCACGAGATGCGAAAGTCCTGATCGTTTGGTCCGCACATTTTACCGGCGATGTTAGCGCAGCTATTCGGCCATGCTATGGTTATGAATAGCGTCAATAGCTATTCGCTCAATAGCTTCAGTTTCTTCTTCAATACTTTCATACTCCAACCAGCCGTTTCAATACATGCATAATCTGTTGAATCGCTTAAGCCGCTGAAATCTGAGTCAGAATCCGAGCTAATGTCGCTGAATCTTGCTGTGGTATTCGCCATTGTTTGTTTACATTGACGGCACTGTTTGATGTCACAGGGAAATGGATAGTCGCATCGCAAATGGCGAAAACCAAGCACTTTAAAGCTTTTTTTAGGGATATTCCGGGACCAGTAACATTTAAAAAAACCCTTAAAAAAATACAACAAGCCACTGGGAACTGATTTTTATTGTTTTTAACCCTTTTGAAATTGTGATAATGTTCCCTTTTAAAATCAATGTGAATATATGAGGAGCCATCAACATGTGACGTCATCGTCTGCGACTTCCGGTAGAGGCAGGGCTTTTCTCAAGTTGCCAACTTTATCGTGGATGTTCTCTACTAAATCCTTTCAGCAAAAATATGGCAATATTGCGAAATGATCAAGTATGACACAGAATGGACCTGCTATCCCCGTTTAAATAAGAAAATCCCATTTCAGTAGGCCTTTCAGAAGTTAGGAATATAAAGACAGGACTGAACCATTAGTGTTTTAGGCGAAAGAGAAACAGTTTTATCATGACTCAAATAGTAAGAGGTTTTTCTTTCAGAAGCACATATAAAAACATGACCCCGATAATCCATAAGTGATAATCCGGTGATCTAACGACATTAAATCATAAACACATGCTCTGGATAATTAATCACATCCATGTTATTTACACACACTGAAGTGCTGAACATGATTTACATCATTATGATTATGAATGCCATAATTACTGTTAGTGCTGTTATTACTCTCATTATTAATAGAAACTTCATTATTATTAGCCTGCCTGCTGGTGTACTACTTAGTTTAATTATTATGTTAGACTGTCCGGCAGGATGCCGCTGCACAGCTCCGACAGTGACAAGGTCAGCAAGTAAGGAGATCCCACACTTACTTAATTCTGCCACTCATAATCTCCTGTAAATGATAGAGAACGCCTTAATTCTTCCCTTGCTCAATTTATTAGTGTGTGTTTGTGCTGCAGGGACCCAGCAGTGCATTACTGTCACGGCTAATCCAATTAATGTGTGTGTGCGTCTGGTTGGGCCTAAGGGGAGGAATGGGGAGCAGGTATTGGATGGCGAAGAGGGAGACGGTGCACCCCGCTGTGGGCGCAGCACGACGGGGAGACATTTTTTATCACCCCTATGATGGCCTTATAATTGGTGTGTGATATGCCGGGAATATGGAGCATCTGTGTGTGTGCGTGTTGCTTTGCACTTGTGTGTATTTTATGCATTTATTTGCAAGTGTGCACATTTTGTACAATGTGTGGAATTTACAGAGGGAGTGTGATGGCGAGGTTATTAGTGTCAGGCTTTCTCCTGACAGTTTGTCTATGTTTTAGTTTTTTTCCTCTGCATTTGTCTGTTTCCTCTGTGTTTAGTATCTCCTGTCTTTAGTTCCTGTCTAGTGCTCTTATTTTGTCAGCTTCCTGTCTTGTTCCCTGAGTGCTGTGTTCCTCCTCAGCTGTGGCTGATTGGCACCTGGCCACACCCGTTGCCAATCAGCCTGCTCCTATTTGTACCCACTTTGTCTTCCAGTCAGTGCTGGATCATTGTCGTTGCCACATGTCGCTCCTGTCGTTGCTATCGTGTTGTTTTATTGCAGCGTAGCGGTAAGCTACATTCGTTTGTTTGTAACTTACTGTCTTTTGTTCCTGCTTCTGTTTTGTTTTCACTCTACAAGTAACGACTTCTGTTTTCCTGTTTGCTACCCGCTAGCTTCCACGTTAGGCCCTTTTTTGTTTCTTGCTAGCTTCTATGCTAAAGACCCTTAGTTTGTTATCCGCCTCGTGCGCGCTTTGTGTTAGTACCCTTTTGTTTGATTTTGTCTTAGTATCTTTATTAAATCATGTTTTCTCACACCATGCCTGCCTCCATCTCTGCATCTTGGGGTTCGTCAACAAATAACTCTGACAATTAGCAGGGTAGGCGTAACTGGGAGAAATGTAATGACAAGTCTTTTTTGGTACAGTATGGTTTGGTTTCGTCCAAAATGCCGCCGCAGTTTTTGAATACCCTATCACAGTGTTTTTCAAACACTGTGCCGCGGCACACTAGTGTGTCGTGTGATACAGTCTGGTATGCCGTGGGAGATGATCTAATTTCACCTATTTGGGTTGAACATATTTTTTGCAAACCAGTAATTATACCGTATTTTTTGGGCTATAAGTTGCAGTTTTTTTCATAGTTTGGCCAGGGATGCGACTTATACTCAGGAGCGACTTATGTGTGTATAGGGACGGCGTGGCGCAGTGGGAGAGTGGCCGTGCGCAACCCGAGGGTCCCTGGTTATATATATATATATATATATATATATATATATATATATATATATATATATATATATATATATATATATATATATATTTACTACAAAGCCACGCTGTTGTAATATGTGCTGAATGTGGCTTGGCATACCATACTCTAACACCCCGCCTCGGGTGAAGGTAATGTAACCTTTGCAAACCAGACTTCAAATCAAGGATGGCAAGGCACGCAGTTGACTCCTCCTGAGTCTTTTAGCCAGTCATGCAGAGCCATGGTGAGTGACAGGTTGTAACTTGTTTGTGGAGCATGCTGTTTGTGGTGTGTCAATGTAGAGCTTCTTAACAAATGTGCACGGTTTGTGAGGAAGTCAAAGGTCAAACAGTGACAGTGTGGGGTCAAACTGTCACACATACCATCACGGATGCTGGCTTCTGAACTTTGCGCCTATAACAGTCCAGATGGTTCGTTTTCTCTTTGGTCCGAGGACACGACGTCCATAGTTTCCAAAAACAATTTGAAAAGTGGACTCGCCAGACTACAGAACACTTTTCCACTTTGCATTAGTCCATCTTAGCTGAGTTTAGGTCCAGGGTGTTGTGGATAAATGGCTTTCGCTTTGCATAGTAGTGTTTTATTATTGAAAACCCAAAAAGTGTCAAAACGTGAACAACAACAAGAAGACAAAGCACCCACAATCTGTAACTGTAATAAAGACAATATTAGTATTGTATATTGTATATAGTACATTTATATTCTAAATATATTTCAAAAAGTTGCATGCATTAAATAGGCCTATATATAATTAATCAAAAAGCATATTAAAAATAATCAAAATATAAATCATCCATTATATCAAAATACATATATTCACAATCAAAAGGTCAAACATCAAATATATCAAAGTACAGAATTAAATGACTAAACATATTTAGCAAAATAAATTAGCAATCAACAAAACTCATTGAACCGGTTACATCACAACATAATCTCATCATCAAAATAATCACCTCAGTAGTTGGTTTGATGTATGAAGACCGAAATTCTTGGTCAGGACAGAGAACCTCCTCTGGCAGTGACAGACAGCAGACTGGCAGAAACATGGCATTTCCACCTCTTAAATAGCCCATAACCCCGCCCAGTAGCTGGAACCAATTTGACAGGGGAAATTAAGAAATCAGTTATTTTGTAATTTACACCATAAGTAACTATCACATGTCTAAAAAATATTCACATTGTACTTTTGTATTTGTAAAGCAGTCATTTTTGTTCACAGTGTATTCAGGCTTAGACAACACAACTTTCAAATTTCCAGTGTCCCTCTTCAACACCCAGTTACCGACAATAATGGTTTGGCCCAAATTAGGCCTAATTAGTCAAAGCAGGTGTGCTCACCTACATAAAGCCCTAATCCCCACCCAGAGTCTTTTAGCCAGACATGCAGAGCCATGGTGAGTGACAGGTTGCAACTTGTTTGTGGAGCATGCTGTTTGTAGTGTGTCAATGTAGAGCTTCTTGACAAATGTGGACGGTTTGTGAGGAAGTCAAAGGTCAAACAGTGACAGTGTGGAGTCAAACTGTCGCACATACCGTCACGGATGCTGGCTTCTGAACTTTGCGCCTATAATAGTCCAGATGGTTCGTTTCCTCTTTGGTCCGAGGACACGACGTCCATAGTTTCCAAAAACAATTTGAAATGTGGACTCGCCAGACTACAGAACACTTTTCCACTTTGCATCAGTCCATCTTAGATGAGTTTAGGCCCAGGGTTTTGTTGATAAATGGCTTTCGCTTTGCATAGTAGTGTTTTAACTTGCACTGACAGATGTAGCGACGAACTGTAGTTGCTGAGAGTGGTTTTCTAAAGTGTGCAGTGTTTCACGCCAACCTAATGCTTCACAGACGCACTTTTCTGTATTTTTCGGACTAAAAGTCGCATTTTTTTCATAGTTTGGCCGGGGGTGCGACTTACACTCAGGAGCGATTTATCTCTGAAATTATTAACACATTACCGTATAATATCAAATATTATTTAGCTCATTCATGTAAGAGACTAGACGTCTAAGATTTCATGGGATTTAGCGATTAGGAGTGACAGACAGTTTGGTAAACGTATAGCATGTTCTATATGTTATAGTTATTTGAATGACTCTTACCATAATATGTTACGTTAACATACCAGGCACCTTCTCAGTTGGTTATTTATGCGTCATATAACGTACACTTATTCAGCCTGTTGTTCACTATTCTTTATTTATCTTAAATTGCCTTTCAAACGTCTATTCTTGGTGTTGGATTTTATCAAATACATTTTTCCAAAAAATGCGACTTATACTCCAGTGCAACGTATGTATGTTTTTTTCCTTCTTTATTATGCATTTTCGGCAGGTGCGACTTATACTCCGGAGCGACTTGTACTCCAAAAAATACGGTAGTCTGCAAATTATGTGTTATTGTTGAGTGTCGTGTTGTCTAAAGCTCGGCAGAGTAACCGTGTAATACTCCTTCATATCAGTAGGTAGTTGTCGGAAACAGCGGGAGGCAGCGTGCAGGTAAAAAGGTGTCTAATGCTTAAACCAAAAATAAACAAAAGGCGAGTGCCCCTAAGAAAAGGCAATGAAGCTTTGAGAAGGCTATGCAGAACGAAACTGAACTGGCTACAAAGTAAACAAAAACAGAATGCTGGATGACAGCAAAGACTTACTGTGGAGCAAAGACGGTGTCCACAATAGAGAGTATTAAGACCATACCTTCTGTCAAAAAATGATTTATGGGGGGTCATAAATCAATGATTTATGAGGGGTCAAGGTCAAAGGTCAATGATTTATGAGGGGTCAAGGTCAAGGGTCAAAGTCAAAGGTCAAGTTCAAAGGTCAGGGTCAAATGTCAAGGTCAAGTGGGTGTGGCTTACCCGGAAGAGGGTGGGGTTAAGACCTGCGGTGGGAGTGGTTAAACCAGGAAGAGGGTGGAGTTTTAACCAGAAAGAGGGCAGAGTTAAGACCTGCGGTGGGAGTGGTTAAACCAGGAAGAGGGTGGAGTTAAGACCTGACGAGGGAACAAAGGAGGGTTCAGTTTTTTAAGAAAGCTTGAGAATGTCGTATGAATAGCATGTGACCAGCCATTTGACAGTTTAAATGTTTACGATCGTTTGAAACAACTTCCAGATTTCGATGTATTGATGGCTGGGAATGTTACGTGTGGAGATGTGGACACGCACGCACTTCACACACGCACACACACACACACACACACACACACACACACACACGCAGAGGAGGGGTACAAAAGGGCGGTGTAAGGCTTAGTCATTATTTGGAGCTTTATACGTTAGCGTAAAGACTTTGTTCGATTCGGTCATGATTAGTGAAACGCCTGTGTCGATTTATAAAAATAATAAAACTTACATTGACGCTCCGCAAAAAAGTCGAATGTTTCTAAATCGTATTCAGATGCCACCGACCGAGTCTTTGCGTGAGAAATGGGACTTGGAAGCGTACGGGATGGAGGGATCTTTTGGATTTGTATTCAGATACGAAATGGGTGATATCTGCTTATTTCAGCTAAAAGAAAGAAGAGACGGAAGCCCTTTCTCGATATTTTCATCGTTATCTACCGTGGATTGGGAAGTTTTTGTTACGTGGGGAGATGTGGACACGCACACACACGCACACACGCACACACACACACACACACACGCACACACGCACACACACACACACATTCGTACGCACACATCGTTAAGACCAGAAGAGGGGACAAAGGAGGGTTCAGTTTTTACTGACCAGCCATTTGACAGTTTAAATGTTTACGATCGTTTGAAACAACTTCCATACCTCACGAAAACATATTTAAACAGATGGAGAAACTATCGCAGAACACAGTGTAACCTAGCAACTGACCAGCCATTTGACAGTTTAAATGTTTACGATCGTTTGAAACAACAGGTCAGTTTGGGGACAAAGGAGGGTTCAGTTTTTACTGACCAGCCATTTGACAGTTTAAATGTTTACGATCGTTTGAAACAACAGGACATGCAAGCAACGCACACACACACGCACGCACGCACGCACGCACGCACGCACGCACGCACGCACGCACGCACACACACACACACACACACACACACACACACACACACACACACACACGCACACAAGCACACAAGCACACACACACACACACACACACACACACACTCACACACACACACACACACACACACACACACACACACACACACACACACACACACACACACACACCCCATTACCTCTGCTATACCATGTTATTAGACATTGGTTTAACTCCATTTAAGCATTTAAACGTTAAAAGCATTGCACTTGTACGACGTTGTAATACTTTTTTTTTTTTACCAGCCGATGACGACGAAGTGAAAGACGATGAACTTTGTTTAAACGATCTTACAAAGTTGGAAGATGATTATCGAGGTGTGTTTAAACCTTCGAATTATTTAATATTATGTGTATTCATTATTTTGTTTCATAGAGGAATTGCCGTAAGATCCTAACGCGATTGTTTTAACACAATCGCAGTCTGGTGAGTCAAATGATTCTCATTTTACAAGAAAAAAACATGCGGTATACAATACATATATACATATATTTACTTACAGATTTTCCGTTTACATCTCCGGCTCGCTGGTCTCCCTTAACGCTGGCGGGTCCGTCAACGGCCGTTCCAGGCAGAGGAGAAGGCTTGATTGCGCCAAAGACTCCAGACATCGAATCCTTGCTCCGAGGGGAAATCATCGAAAACGACGGTGAATGTCCGACAGGCACCCGCTGTAAGTTTTTCTCGTTTTCTGTAAGCTTTTTAAGATTCTCAGGAGCTTTAAAGAGCTCCTCTCATTCCAATGTCTTTCGCTCAAATGAATTTCGCGCCTAAGGGGAATGGGCGGGGACTGATTCCGGAGGTGGGCGGTTGTTTCCGCCAAGCAACCTTCTGGTGTGCATTAGCGTCACTTACTGAAATGGAGTGTGGACCAAGATGGATCCCTACTCTATATTCTTTTATTTAACCCAATGTTTTTTAAATACGTGTATAATGCTTTATATCCTATGTGTTGTGAATTCCATCCTACAATATCTTCCAAGGAACCCAAAGAAATGTTACCACACCTCCCGCTTTATTTATTCTATAGATTGCCTGAACTATTTCATAAACTAAATCTTGTCTTGTTTCTGATGCTATGTTTTTTTTTATGCTCATCAATGCACTGTTGGACTGCGAGCACACAACTACTTTCCTTGCTTTGTTTTCCTCTATCCAGTTAACTGCCATATAAATTGCTACCAATTCCCCCGTAAAAACAGATAGTTTATCACTGATTATTTTATTTAATACTATGTTTCCTTGTGGGATAACTGCTACAGCTCTTACCTTTATTTATTTATTTTTTTATAGTTTTTGATGCATCCGTATATATCATATCTCAATCCATTTTTCTATCCGGTAACTATTTAAATTTCTATTCTTTAGTAATTGCATGTTTTCTTTTGGGTTATCAAACATCCACGGTGGTATTGCAGGCATTGGTACTGTAGGACTAACTTTAATATTGTCAATTTTAACTTTATTACATATGTCTCCTATAATCCACCCAAAACTATTCTTTTTTGTTTTCTCTTTTTCTTGGCAGTTTGGTAGCACTGGACAAGCCGGATATCCTTGCTTGGATCCTTTTAAAGTTGCCCGATAAACTGCTGAGAGTTGATCTCTCCTCTTGTCCAAAGGTTTTTCGTTCATTTTTACTTGTAATACTGCCACTAGGGTTGATGTAGTAGCTCCACAACATAACCTTAAAGCCTGTGACTGGATCCGGTCTATTTTCCCAAGTCATGTTTTTGAAGCAGATTGGTAAATAATGCATCCGTAATCAATAACAGATGGAATTAAAGTTATAAATATATACATGTATTGTTTTCAACGTTAACCTATCAGCCCCCCAATCATTACCCCTCAAAGCCCTCATTATATTTAACACCTTTTTACTTTTTCCCCTATTTTTTTATTTTCCGGAAGGAACACTCCTGAAGGAATAAATAAAGTACTATCTAATCTAATCTAATCAAATCTATTTTGCTGATGTGGGTTGACTAGTTCATATTTTTATCGAACCATATTCCTAAATATTTAAATACTTGTACCTCTTCTATATTTTCACCTTAGAGTTTTTATTTGGAGCTTGTTTTGTACTTTTGTCTTTGTAAAATGTATGACTTTTGTCTTTCCAACAGAGAATCTTAAACCTCAAGCCGTTCCCCAGTCTTGAACATTATTTACCACTTTGTTAGTTTTTTGATAATTTCTTTTGACTCTAAATAATATACTAGTCTTTCATTAATCTTTTTTTTTTTTCCATTACTTTCCCCAAATTTATAATTTCCTGCCTCTTCCGGGTCTTACCCTGACTTGCATATTGGAATTGTTACCGCTAATTTTCCCCTCTGCCGGTCATTCTCCTTCTTCATATATCCTGTCATATCATTTCAAGACCACTTCTTTGACGATGCTACCTAAGTTTTTGATCATTTGATAACCCGCTAGGTCTTTCCCCGGTGACGTATTTTTAACCTTTTTCAAAATTCGAACCATTTCATTCAAAGAAAATGTCATATCCATAGTGTTGGTAAAGCTATTATCGTTGTCTTCCATCATTTCCCCAATATTTAAACTCATTGTTTTTCTCTCTTTTGTTTTTCCACATTTCTCAAATTATCATTACTGTGCACTTTAACAAATGTTTTTGCTAAAGGTTCTGCTGTTTCTTTACCCGTGACTACATCTTCTTTAATAAATGTGGCACATCAGCCTCTTTACCCTTCATTCCTATCTTTACGAATCGTTATATATCCTTTTATTATAAAGTTTAATTTTGGCTTCAGCCCTGTTTCTTGAATACAAATTATATGTGGTTTAGTTTTCATATTTTTAATATATCCCTTTAATTCATGTTCGGTTGCTATCAAACTTCTGGCATTCCACCGGACAATTAACAGGGTGTTGGAATGTGGTAACATGACTCCGTCACGTCTACTCTCCGTAGTACAGCTTGCACCCGGTCCCAAGATAGTTCTTTCAACAACTTTGCTGCTGCTTTGACAATCATTTTGATCTTCTCAGTCTTATTTTTTACTTTCATTTTGTATCAAAGCTGAGTTGTGCTCTCTGGTTTATTTTGCAAATGAACCGACAGAACATGATCATGTACAAGACTCGCCTACCCACAATGCACTGCAGCCCAACGCTCCTGGTCGGATGTTTTTTCGGGGTTCATGGAGAGATGCGGTAAAGAGTGGTAGCCAAGACACACGGTCACACACGGTCACACACGGTCACACACGGTCACACACGGTCACACACGGTCACACTCGGCAATTATTTTGACCTGGGGAGCAGATTTAGAGGAAAAAATGTGTCTGGGGGGCCGGGATATCTGATTTTCAGGTACAAAAAACTTCACAATGACACAAAATAAACACAACAGTTAAACCTCACACTAAAAACAAGACATTGACTTGTACGTTCAAAAGACAGAATAGAACAAGACAAGACATGCAATGCCATCTACAAAATGTTATGTAAATGTTAGTCATTACACACGCGGCTATGGTTTTGATGTATTTGTTACAGACATGTTTACGTCAAGTAACATCACATGGTTCCATTTGCACCTTTCAACAAATCTGAAAAGGAATATTAAGAAGTAAAACTTATATTTAATCCTACCTCTTCTCCGAGCACACGGTGATTGTACATACGGGTCGAAAAATGTTGACCTAATTCAGCATTTCTCAAAGTGTGGGGAATAGAGACATGACAGGTGGGGCGCGAGGAAAGGGAGGACATTTTTATTTTTGATTTTTTTACTATGCTTTCATTTTCTATACACACTGTAAATCACTTTGTGATTCTGTCTGTGAAATCCGCCGTATAAATAAATGTAAATTACTTATTTTTCCTGTAGGCTTTAAATTTCTCGGCAGGAGCGAAAGTTTGACAGACATAGCAACAGTAACTTTTGCATGCGGGGCTAAGAGGAACAAACTTTCGCGCGGATGGGTAGCAGGCTAATGTGCGGACCACAATTACACAAAATGGATACATTTGCAACTCACACCTCAAAGGTCTGCGGAGAAACAAAAATATGACGGGTCTAATCAACCAAAAAGTCAACCTAAAAGAAAATATGGCGAAGGGTATCTTGCTCTTGGATTCACGGCAGCGGAGGTGGGGGCAGAGGAGAGACCCCTGTGTGTTCTTTGTCTAAAACGGCTAGCAGCAGACAGCATGAGACCCAACAAATTAAAGAGACAACTCGAGACCTCACATGATGTCCAATAAATTGTTTTGTTGGGGCGATGGGGGTAGGTGGGCCTTGAAAACTAACCCCTTAGTCTAAAGTGGGGATGACAGAAAAAAAAAAGTTTGAGAAGCCCTGACCTAATTGTACGGATCTCACTTTAAACGGCAAACCGATCATTTAAATGTTTTCACTTTGAATATGAAACGAGGAGTAAAATGTACAATGTACAATATTATCAATTATTTCACAATGACATGTTTTAAGGATATTGTACAGTATAATTAAATCTAAAATGAATGTGTTCACTTTCAGGATCATTTTATTTTTAGCCAGTAAACAACTGTTATGTACTTTTGAATCGGGTTTTCAAAAAAAAAGAAAAAGGGAGGGACAATCAAGGATCAACAATGGCACGACTTTCACTAGCTTGCGTGAGGTCAAAAGACAAGAGATTTTAGACCAATGCTGCTTTGGATCTGTTCCTGCTAAACTAGTAAGTGACTTTCAATGCTCAAATCAGAATAATAATACTAATTTTAGCTACTGGAAATTTGTGTGGTAGCAATAAATACCCACCAGCGCGATACTTCGCAGTTCCACACTGACCAACCACGCAACAAACTCAAAAGAACTGTACAAGGAAAAAACAATGCAGTGACTTCAAACTGCAAATATAAGGTTTGAATAAAATATGTAGGTTGGTGTGAATGTTGTCCGTCTATCTATGTTGACCCTGCAATGAGGGGGCGACTTGTCCAGGGTGTACACCTCCTTCCACCCGATTGTAGCTGAGATAGGCGCCAGCGACCCCCATGTCCCCAAAAGGGAATAAGTGGTAGAAAACGGATGTAGGTTCCTACTGTGGAAAGTTCAGTAATACAGAATCATTGTGGCATTATCGTGTCAGTTTGACGCTATATGCGCTAGTCCTCATGGTAAATGTGGTTTTCCTTTTGGGAAAACGCCATCGCTTTGGTTCACTGGTGCAGCCAATATAAACCAAAACTGAAAGTTCTTAAGTGGGGCTTTAAGTAGAGTTTATAAATCTTGTATCTGTGCCACATATAGCCTTATTTCAGTGTCAACAGTCTCCAGCTTACTTGCTACACATGTTTTGGCTCTGCCCATCCCTGTGCAGTTATTGGACCGACATTTTTAATACTTTGTCTGTTGTTGTAATTACCTACTAGGCCTTCTTTGCCTTTATTTGTTGTTGTATCTTTATGTTAGCAATTGGGACTTTTTGAATGAAATTGTCTGTGGCTCCATGTTAACGAAGTTGCCTGTACTATTTGACTGATGCATTTTATTGATTGATTTATTATTTTTCTTTCTTTTTCGTTTTGTCTCCTCAGAAAAAAAATGTGGTAACTTTGTTTGTTTTATAACTTGTGCCAGGATAGCAGTAATTGCACAAAGGCATTCTTCTTCTTTTAGTTTTCTGACAGCACGTAGGCGTTCGCATCAACTTTCGTCTTTTTAACAAATGGGTAAAGGGGGGATGATGTATGCCGTAAAACTAGTTGGCACATTTAATATTTAATAATAATGAATATTGTAAAATTCTATAATTTTTGTTATTTAAAGGGGAAAACCCGATTCAAAAGTACATAACAGTTGTTTACTGGCTAAAAATAAAATGATCCTGAAAGTGATCACATTCATTTTAGATTTAATTATACTGTACAATATCCTTAAAACATGTCATTGTGAAATAATTGATAATATTGTACATTGTACATTTTACTCCTCGTTTCATATTCAAAGTGAAAACATTTAAATGATCGGTTTGCCGTTTAAAGTGAGATCCGTACAATTAGGTCAGGGCTTCTCAAACTTTTTTTTTTTCTGTCATCCCCACTTTAGACTAAGGGGTTAGTTTTCAAGGCCCACCTACCCCCATCGCCCCAACAAAACAATTTATTGGACATCATGTGAGGTCTCGAGTTGTCTCTTTAATTTGTTAGGTCTCATGCTGTCTGCTGCTAGCCGTTTTAGACAAAGAACACACAGGAGTCTCTCCTCTGCCCCCACCTCCGCTGCCGTGAATCCAAGAGCAAGATACCCTTCGCCATATTTTCTTTTAGGTTGACTTTTTGGTTGATTAGACCCGTCATATTTTTGTTTCTCCGCAGACCTTTGAGGTGCGAGTTGCAAATTTATCCATTTTGTGTAATTGTGGTCCGCACATTAGCCTGCTACCCATCCGCGCGAAAGTTTGTTCCTCTTAGCCCCGCATGCAAAAGTTACTGTTGCTATGTCTGTCAAACTTTCGCTCCTGCCGAGAAATTTAAAGCCTACAGGAAAAATAAGTAATTTACATTTATTTATACGGCGGATTTCACAGACAGAATCACAAAGTGATTTACAGTGTGTATAGAAAATGAAAGCATAGTAAAAAAATCAAAAATAAAAATGTCCTCCCTTTCCTCGCGCCCCACCTGTCATGTCTCTATTCCCCACACTTTGAGAAATGCTGAATTAGGTCAACATTTTTCGACCCGTATGTACAGTCACCGTGTGCTCGGAGAAGAGGTAGGATTAAATATAAGTTTTACTTCTTAATATTCCTTTTCAGATTTGTTGAAAGGTGCAAATGGAACCATGTGATGTTACTTGACGTAAACATGTCTGTAACAAATACATCAAAACCATAGCCGCGTGTGTAATGACTAACATTTACATAACATTTTGTAGATGGCATTGCATGTCTTGTCTTGTTCTATTCTGTCTTTTGAACGTACAAGTCAATGTCTTGTTTTTAGTGTGAGGTTTAACTGTTGTGTTTATTTTGTGTCATTGTGAAGTTTTTTGTACCTGAAAATCAGATATCCCGGCCCCCCAGACACATTTTTTCCTCTAAATCTGCTCCCCAGGTCAAAATAATTGCCGAGTGTGACCGTGTGTGACCGTGTGTGACCGTGTGTGACCGTGTGTCTTGGCTACCACTCTTTACCGCATCTCTCCATGAACCCCGAAAAAACATCCGACCAGGAGCGTTGGGCTGCAGTGCATTGTGGGTAGGCGAGTCTTGTACATGATCATGTTCTGTCGGTTCATTTGCAAAATAAACCAGAGAGCACAACTCAGCTTTGATACAAAATGAAAGTAAAAAATAAGACTGAGAAGATCAAAATGATTGTCAAAGCAGCAGCAAAGTTGTTGAAAGAACTATCTTGGGACCGGGTGCAAGCTGTACTACGGAGAGTAGACGTGACGGAGTCATGTTACCACATTCCAACACCCTGTTAATTGTCCGGTGGAATGCCAGAAGTTTGATAGCAACCGAACATGAATTAAAGGGATATATTAAAAATATGAAAACTAAACCACATATAATTTGTATTCAAGAAACAGGGCTGAAGCCAAAATTAAACTTTATAATAAAAGGATATATAACGATTCGTAAAGATAGGAATGAAGGGTAAAGAGGCTGATGTGCCACATTTATTAAAGAAGATGTAGTCACGGGTAAAGAAACAGCAGAACCTTTAGCAAAAACATTTGTTAAAGTGCACAGTAATGATAATTTGAGAAATGTGGAAAAACAAAAGAGAGAAAAACAATGAGTTTAAATATTGGGGAAATGATGGAAGACAACGATAATAGCTTTACCAACACTATGGATATGACATTTTCTTTGAATGAAATGGTTCGAATTTTGAAAAAGGTTAAAAATACGTCACCGGGGAAAGACCTAGCGGGTTATCAAATGATCAAAAACTTAGGTAGCATCGTCAAAGAAGTGGTCTTGAAATGATATGACAGGATATATGAAGAAGGAGAATGACCGGCAGAGGGGAAAATTAGCGGTAACAATTCCAATATGCAAGTCAGGGTAAGACCCGGAAGAGGCAGGAAATTATAAATTTGGGGAAAGTAATGGAAAAAAAAAAAAGATTAATGAAAGACTAGTATATTATTTAGAGTCAAAAGAAATTATCAAAAAACTAACAAAGTGGTAAATAATGTTCAAGACTGGGGAACGGCTTGAGGTTTAAGATTCTCTGTTGGAAAGACAAAAGTCATACATTTTACAAAGACAAAAGTACAAAACAAGCTCCAAATAAAAACTCTAAGGTGAAAATATAGAAGAGGTACAAGTATTTAAATATTTAGGAATATGGTTTGATAAAAATATGAACTAGTCAACCCACATCAGCAAAATAGATTTGATTAGATTAGATTAGATAGTACTTTATTTATTCCTTCAGGAATGTTCCTTCCGGAAAATAAAAAAATAGGGGAAAAAGTAAAAAGGTGTTAAATATAATGAGGGCTTTGAGGGGTAATGATTGGGGGGCTGATAGGTTAACGTTGAAAACAATACATGTATATATTTATAACTTTAATTCCATCTGTTATTGATTACGGATGCATTATTTACCAATCTGCTTCAAAAACATGACTTGGGAAAATAGACCGGATCCAGTCACAGGCTTTAAGGTTATGTTGTGGAGCTACTACATCAACCCTAGTGGCAGTATTACAAGTAAAAATGAACGAAAAACCTTTGGACAAGAGGAGAGATCAACTCTCAGCAGTTTATCGGGCAACTTTAAAAGGATCCAAGCAAGGATATCCGGCTTGTCCAGTGCTACCAAACTGCCAAGAAAAAGAGAAAACAAAAAAGAATAGTTTTGGGTGGATTATAGGAGACATATGTAATACAGTTAAAATTGACAATATTAAAGTTAGTCCTACAGTACCAATGCCTGCAATACCACCGTGGATGTTTGATAACCCAAAAGAAAACATGCAATTACTAAAGAATAGAAATTTAAATAGTTACCGGATAGAAAAATGGATTGAGATATGATATATACGGATGCATCAAAAACTATATAAAAAAAATAAAATAAAGGTAAGAGCTGTAGCAGTTATCCCACAAGGAAACATAGTATTAAATAAAATAATCAGTGATAAACTATCTGTTTTTACGGGGGAATTGGTAGCAATTTATATGGCAGTTAACTGGATAGAGGAAAACAAAGCAAGGAAAGTAGTTGTGTGCTCGCAGTCCAACAGTGCATTGATGAGCATAAAAAAAACATAGCATCAGAAACAAGACAAGATTTAGTTTATGAAATAGTTCAGGCAATCTATAGAATAAATAAAGCGGGAGGTGTGGTAACATTTCTTTGGGTTCCTTGGAAGATATTGTAGGATGGAATTCACAACACATAGGATATAAAGCATTATACACGTATTTAAAAAACATTGGGTTAAATAAAAGAATATAGAGTAGGGATCCATCTTGGTCCACACTCCATTTCAGTAAGTGACGCTAATGCACACCAGAAGGTTGCTTGGCGGAAACAACCGCCCACCTCCGGAATCAGTCCCCGCCCATTCCCCTTAGGCGCGAAATTCATTTGAGCGAAAGACATTGGAATGAGAGGAGCTCTTTAAAGCTCCTGAGAATCTTAAAAAGCTTACAGAAAACGAGAAAAACTTACAGCGGGTGCCTGTCGGACATTCACCGTCGTTTTCGATGATTTCCCCTCGGAGCAAGGATTCGATGTCTGGAGTCTTTGGCGCAATCAAGCCTTCTCCTCTGCCTGGAACGGCCGTTGACGGACCCGCCAGCGTTAAGGGAGACCAGCGAGCCGGAGATGTAAACGGAAAATCTGTAAGTAAATATATGTATATATGTATTGTATACCGCATGTTTTTTTCTTGTAAAATGAGAATCATTTGACTCACCAGACTGCGATTGTGTTAAAACAATCGCGTTAGGATCTTACGGCAATTCCTCTATGAAACAAAATAATGAATACACATAATATTAAATAATTCGAAGGTTTAAACACACCTCGATAATCATCTTCCAACTTTGTAAGATCGTTTAAACAAAGTTCATCGTCTTTCACTTCGTCGTCATCGGCTGGTAAAAAAAAAAAAGTATTACAACGTCGTACAAGTGCAATGCTTTTAACGTTTAAATGCTTAAATGGAGTTAAACCAATGTCTAATAACATGGTATAGCAGAGGTAATGGGGTGTGTGTGTGTGTGTGTGTGTGTTTGTGCTTGTGTGCTTGTGTGCGTGTGTGTGTGTGTGTGTGCTTGTGTGCTTGTGTGCGTGTGTGTGTGTGTGTGTGTGTGTGCGTGCGTGCGTGCGTGCGTGTGTATGTGCGTTGCTTGCATGTCCTGTTGTTTCAAACGATCGTAAACATTTAAACTGTCAAATGGCTGGTCAGTAAAAACTGAACCCTCCTTTGTCCCCAAACTGACCTGTTGTTTCAAACGATCGTAAACATTTAAACTGTCAAATGGCTGGTCAGTTGCTAGGTTACACTGTGTTCTGCGATAGTTTCTCCATCTGTTTAAATATGTTTTCGTGAGGTATGGAAGTTGTTTCAAACGATCGTAAACATTTAAACTGTCAAATGGCTGGTCAGTAAAAACTGAACCCTCCTTTGTCCCCTCTTCTGGTCTTAACGATGTGTGCGTACGAATGTGTGTGTGTGTGTGCGTGTGTGTGTGCGTGTGTGTGTGTGTGTGCGTGTGTGCGTGTGTGTGCGTGTCCACATCTCCCCACGTAACAAAAACTTCCCAATCCACGGTAGATAACGATGAAAATATCGAGAAAGGGCTTCCGTCTCTTCTTTCTTTTAGCTGAAATAAGCAGATATCACCCATTTCGTATCTGAATACAAATCCAAAAGATCCCTCCATCCCGTACGCTTCCAAGTCCCATTTCTCACGCAAAGACTCGGTCGGTGGCATCTGAATACGATTTAGAAACATTCGACTTTTTTGCGGAGCGTCAATGTAAGTTTTATTATTTTTATAAATCGACACAGGCGTTTCACTAATCATGACCGAATCGAACAAAGTCTTTACGCTAACGTATAAAGCTCCAAATAATGACTAAGCCTTACACCGCCCTTTTGTACCCCTCCTCTGCGTGTGTGTGTGTGTGTGTGTGTGTGTGTGTGTGCGTGTGTGAAGTGCGTGCGTGTCCACATCTCCACACGTAACGTTCCCAGCCATCAATACATCGAAATCTGGAAGTTGTTTCAAACGATCGTAAACATTTAAACTGTCAAATGGCTGGTCACATGCTATTCATACGACATTCTCAAGCTTTCTTAAAAAACTGAACCCTCCTTTGTTCCCTCGTCAGGTCTTAACTCCACCCTCTTCCTGGTTTAACCACTCCCACCGCAGGTCTTAACTCTGCCCTCTTTCTGGTTAAAACTCCACCCTCTTCCTGGTTTAACCACTCCCACCGCAGGTCTTAACTCCACCCTCTTCCGGGTAAGCCACACCCACTTGACCCTGACATTTGACCCTGACCTTTGAACTTGACCTTTGAATTTGACCCTTGACCTTGACCCCTCATAAATCATTGACCTTTGACCTTGACCCCTCATAAATCATTGATTTATGACCCCCCATAAATCATTTTTTGATAGAAGGTATGGTCTTAATACTCTCTCACAATGTACATCCAAACATGACGACAATCAACAATGTCCCCACAAAGAAGGATGAAAACAACTGAAATAGTCTTGATTGCCAAAACAAAGTCGATGCGGGAAATATTGCTCAAAGGAAGACATGAAACGGCTACAGGAAAATACCAAAAAAAGAGAAAAAGCCACCAAAATAGGAGCGCAAGACTAAAACTAAAACACTACTCACAGGAAAACAGCAAAAAACTCAAAATAAGTCACGGTGTGATGTGACAGGTGGTAACAGTACACCTACTTTGAGACAAGAGCTAAAGTGATGCATGGTTGGTAATGGTTTAAATTCGTATCCAACAATTGCGACAACGACTTTTTACTGTCACTGAGTTTTGTTTTTTAATGATTTCTGCTGGTGGTGTGCCTACAGATTTTTTCAACGTAAAAAATGTGCCTTGGCTCAAAAAAGGTTGAAAAACATTGTCCAATTAGATTTCATCGGATTTATCGATAAGGAGTGACGGATTGTTTGGTAAACCTATAGCATGTTCTATATGTTGTAGTTATTTGAATGACTCTTACCATAATATGTTACGTTAACATACCAGGCACGTTATTAGTTGGTTATTTATGCGTCATATAACGTGCACTTATTTACCCTGTTGTTCACTATTCTTTATTTATTTTAAATTGCCTTAAAATGTCTATTCTTGGTGTTGGAATTGATCAAATAAATTTCCCCCCAAAATGCGACTTATAGTCCAGTGCGACGTATATATGTATTTTTCCTTCTTTATTATGCATTTTCGGCAGGTGCGACGTATACTCCGCAGCGATTCATAATCCAAAAAATACGGTATACAACCTGAAATGAAACCTACTGTAATGTGGGAAATCCTGACTGCTCTGAAAAAAAATAGCAGTGATTAAAAGTAGTGATGGGTACCAATTCATGGTAATCGATACAGTTCTCAGTGGTACCAATTATTACTGTAGTTTTGCGTTTGTTCATGTGTTAATAAATGTTAATTTTTTTTTTGGTAATAAAATATATTTTTTTGTATTTAACATTTGGCAGTGAGCTGTCCAGTTATATATTCATTTCTTACACTTCTGATTTTCATTTGCAAGTATTATATAGTACATTTTGCATGCAGTTGCAATAACAACACATTAGGTAGAAGTACTGTATAGGCTACGGCAGTGGTTCTCAACCTTTTTTCAGTGATGTACCCCCTGTGAACATTTTTTTTAAGTCAAGTACCCCCTAATCAGAGCAAAGCATTTTTGGTTGGAAAACAGAGATAAAGGAGTAAAATACAGCACCATGTCATCAGTTTCTGATTTATTAAATTGTATAACATTGCAAAAATATTGCTCATTTGTAGTGGTCTTTCTAGAACTATTTGGAAAAAAAGATATAAAAATAATTAAAAAATTGTTGAAAAATAAACAAGTTATTCAATTATAAATAAAGATTTCTACACATAGAAGTAATCATCAACTTAAAGGGCCTTCTTTAGGGATTGTAATAGAGATCCATCTGGATTCATCAACTTAACTCTAAACATTTCTTCACAAAAAAAGAAATATTTAACACCAGTATTTATGGAACATTTCCACAAAAAATCTAGCTGTCAACAATGAATATTGCATTGTTGTATTTCTTTTCACAGTTTATGAACTTACATTCATATTTTGTTGAAGTATTATTCAATAAATATATTTAGAAATGATTTTTGAATTGTTGCCATTTTTAAAATATTAAAAAAAAAAAATCCCACGTACCCCTTGGCATACAATCAATCAATCAATCAATGTTTACTTATATAGCCCTAAATCACTAATGTCTCAAAGGGCTGCACAAACTACAACACAAACCACTACAACATCCTCGGTAGGCCCACATAAGGGCAAGGAAAACTCACACCCAGTGGGACGTCGGTGACAATGACGACTATGAGAACCTTGGAGAGGACGAAAGCAATGGATGTCGAGCGGGTCTAACATGACACTGTGAAAGTTCAATCCATAATGGATCCACACAGTCGCGAGAGTCCAGTCCAAAGCGGATCCGACACAGTAGCGAGAGTCCCGTTCACACAATCAAGTACCCCGAGGGGTACGCGTACCCCCATTTGAGAACCACCGGCCTACGGTGTGTTGCCTAGCCAGGAAGTAGTCTTTGCTAATAGGTTGAATATGCCAGTCTTGTATTTTATTGCGCCCTGCAAAGTGTTTGAACTGTAAAAACTGCATCTTAGTGGTTTTGAAATCACCATGTAAAATCGCTAATGCTAATTGGTAGCACGTATATGGCATATTCAATGTACATTAGCATCGAGCTAAGGCATTTTGATAAGTAGAGCACTTTCTATCAGACATGCTTTTTTTTTCGGTGTTCAAAAAAATGTAACATTGCCTCAAGGCAGTGCGGCTGAGTGGTCGTTTCCTCGCCAAGTGTTAGAGCTGGCTGAGTCAGCAGCCGGAAGTGACGTCACGTGCAACAAATTCCAAATTCGTATCCATCCCTAGTTAAAAGTGAAAATAATCTAAAAAAATAAAAAACACACACACACACACAAGGTGAATTGTGAACTACAGTTTTACTGTTAACTTATTTTTTTTACACTTTTGTAAGAGTGTCATGTAAAAAAAAATACCTGTATGGATATTTAAAAAAAAATACTTAATGATTGCCATTATTTAACCCCGGAACTGATTTATTCAGTCTCTTTATTTATTATGGAATAAAAAAGGCTTTCAAAGCACTCAAATCAAAGGTTGACCAGTTGTACAGAGATTAGAAAATAGATGGATGGAAGGATGTTTTGGAAAATAACAATGACATATATTTGCAAAACATTCCCTTTTGGGGTAACTGAGCCGCTGAACTTTGTAATATTGAAGTCATTTTCCCTGGTTGTGCACAATAATGCCGATTATTTGCAGCCCTCATGACAGCAATTATTGCAGGGGCTTTAATTAAAGATGGCAGCAATCATACACTCGGGACAAAACAAAACAGGCTGTCAGACATCACAGTGCAAAAAGGGGCATCTTTCATCTTGCTAATTACGCGCTGATAGCAACCAAGACAAAAGTAAGAAAGGTGGCACTTTGTTTCAAAGAAACACAAAATTGGCAGGAATCATAGTTTGCTCTTTTTGCACAATTGAAGTAATTTCGCACTATTTTCCATTTTGCTCTTACATTGAGAAATTGGTTCAAAAAAGTCCATGCACATGCACACAACCATCAACGTGCATTACCACTCACTTGCAAACTACCAATTTTGTCATCATTGTCGGGCATAAGTAAACATAAAGGGAGCATAAATATACAGTAGGTCTTGTGGGCGAAAAAGGATGGAAGACGAGCTTGCTTTTATGCATTTTATTGTGTTAATTAGGGCCATTGTTGTGTTCCCTTCAAAAACCAGAGTGAAAGGAAAAGGAAGAGACTGCTAACAACCCTTTAACCCAAAGGTGTCAAACTCTGGCCCGCGGGCCAAATTTGGCCTGCCGTGTAATTTATTTTGGCCCTTGAGACAATATGAAATTAACATTAGAGCTGGCCCGCCGGTATTATACAGCGGCGGTGCATTCACCGCTAATTCTAATACTTGCCAATCCTCACAATTTTCCCAGGAGACTCCCGAATTTCAGTGCTCCCCCCAGAAAATCTACCGGGGCCACCATTCTCTGAATTTCTCACGATTTCCACTCAGACAACAATATCGGCGGCATGCCTTAAAGGTACTGCTTTTAGCGTCCTTTACAACCTGTCGTCATGTCCGCTTTTCCGCCATACAATCAGCGTGCAGGCCCAGTCACGTAATATATGTGAATTCTACACACACACAAGTGAATGCAACACATACTTGGTCAACAGCCATACAGGTCACACTGAGGCATACTTGGTCAACAGCCATACAGGTCAGATTGAGGGTGGCCGTATAAACAATTTTAACACTGTTACAAATATGCACCACACTGTGAACCCACACCAAACAAGAATGACAAACACATTTCGGGAGAACATCCGCACAGTAACACAACATCAACACAACAGAACAAACACCCAGAACCCCTTGCAATACTAACTCTTCCGGGACGCTACAATATACACCCCCGCTACCAACAAAACTCGATTTTGCATGTCACTATAAAGTTATATAGGCCTTGCTTGTTCAATATACAATGCAAAACTTGTTTGGGTCCCTATTAAAAGGTTAAGTTGTTCAACTTTGGCCCACGGCTTTGTTCAGTTTAGAATTTTCGCCCACTCTGTTTTTGAGTTTGACACCCCTGCTTTAACCCCTGGCTTTACCATGTTGTTGTGCAGGAGAATCTTTTCTGTTTCCAATGCACAAAACAGGTCTATAAGGCGTGCTTGGATACATGTGGAAGAAGCCCCTTTTCTACCATGAATTGATTAATGTGGACCCCGACTTAAACAAGTTGAAAAACTTATTCGGGTGTTACCATTTAGTGGTCAATTGTACGGAATATGTACTGAATTGTGCAATCTACTGATAAAAGTTTCAATCAATCAATCAATCAAAGCCCGTCAAACACCAGTAGGATGAACTCTATGCCAACATGAGTGATCTCAAACCTTACAATTGTTCTTCTGAATGGACAACAATTCCCTCGTATGCACCCCAACATTTTGTACAATTACAAAAAAGACTAACTTAGAATGTTCTTTCCTTTCAATGCAGGATTGTGCAATATATACAATGAAAATCAGGTCTGATCTGTTTTGGTAGTCAAATTTTCTGTGCATGGCGAGTCATTAGTGTGTAAAGATTGCAATAAGCTAAATTTTACCCAACACAGGACACAATTAAAACCTCCAATGTCATCTTCAGAAGAGATTGGCTATGTTCTTTCAGGGTCTCTTTTCGTGTGTGCAAACTACTTTGAAGATTCCTGCTTCACCAACCAGCAGCAGTATAAAGAATGATTTTTCAAGGAGCTAATTTTATTGGCGGAGTCTGTGTCTATTATTTATGGCAATGGAGGAAACAATGAAATGGTAAGTATTGTTAGAAATTTGGGAATGATACATTAGCAATGTTAGCTCGAGTTGTTGTGTAGCTAGCTTAGCCTTCTAATGTAAGACAATAGCATCCCCATCCTCAAACAAAATTAAGAATGAGTTTCTCAAAAAGTAGTTGCAGTTGTTTCAGTGCCTACTATGTTCGACAATTCAGTTGAGTTGAGTTTGAGTTAATTTCGAATATGGAAGCTGTCACACCTAGACATGGATTTGTTTTGCTCCTTCGATTCAGAGGGAATATGGGACGAGCCAGGCAGCAATTCAGGTACATTATTATTTATTTATACACTAAACAGAAAAATAAGCAAACTAAAGGCGCTCACAAGGAGGTATAAAACTTGGCTACAAAATATAAACAGTAAACAAAAACTCTTGCATGATGGCATGAATGAACTATGAACAGAAACAGCACGATGGCATGACTATAAACAACTAAAACAAAACACTTACTGTGACAAAAAAAACAGGAGGCAAGAATAGCAAGGTGCGTGGCAGGTGATCGTGGGCATGGAGAATGAGCAGCATAGGTAGGCAATGCAATGAAGGCAGAAAGCAAATAGCAAAGTTCCCAGGACGAGGACAGAAACAGAATGGTATAAATAGCAGCTATGATGATTAGAAACAGGTGTGGGTCTGAGGGCTGGGCGTGACTTGGAGACCAGGTGGAAACTAATGGGTTACTATGGAAACAAACGGGAAACAAGAGTCCAAAAAACAAAACAAACATGATCAAACTTAAAACTGAATTACAGGCATGACAGAAGTATACAACATGATACATCACAATTTCCAGTCTCTCGTTTCAACAAAGGAGTAGGAAGAGGCAGAGTTTATTAAATCCTACCCCTTTTCTTTTACATAACAGTTGCTAGAACTTTTGTTCACTTCCTGTTCTCATTGTATTTGCAATATACTCCATAAGTAATCACCAAAAAAATAAATAAAATAAATAATAATTGGTGAAGTAAGTTATATTTCATATGATGAGATGAGTAAGATTATTTTGAGAGTGGATGGATGAAATGAATTCAGAATGTTTGTCATAGTTTTTCCTCTTTGTACTTTGTAAACACAAAGTTTGAAGAGTTTCTTAAAGTGGATCATATTAGTACAAAGCAATCAAACAATGGATGAGTAAGTAATATAATCTGTTGTTACGTTCGTGATGCAGCTCGTTGCGTAGCTTACTGTATGGGAGGCACTATGCTCAGCACTCGAAACAGCTGTGTATCTGAGTTTTTTAATCTGACATAGACTATAAAAACCTATTATTGTCAATATACACGTGTATACATCCAGGATATAACATTAAAAACTTAGACTCGGTAAAAGTTTAACCTTAGCCAGCGTGTATAGTTCCAGACCTGTACGATATATATATATATATATATATATATATATATATATATATATATATATATATATATATATATATATATGTACATATATATATATGTATGTATGTATGTATGTATGTATGTGTATATATATATATATATATATATATATATATATATATTAGGGGTGGGCAAATTAATGCGTTAATTACGCGTTAACTCATCAATCTATTAACGCTGACAATTATTTTATCGCACATTTGCGTATGTTGTTTACATGCTTTTATTTTGTTAACGCCTTTTCTTAAACAGATGGCGTCGCCCGGGTGGGCTTCGTTGTCGAGTAGCTCTTGGTAAAGATGGAACATTTGGCAAAAATACCGGACAATTCTGCAAATTTCATGGCTGGCTTACAGCATGGTCACTCCGGGATCACTTACAACCGCCAGACAATTCTGAATGTGGATAGATCGGGCCGTTTTGGACTGAATGACGCGTGCTTGCTAGACCGGCTAGCTAGCATGGGAATACTTTGCCGGCTACATCCAGCGGCCTGTGAAGCAGCGGAGTATACGTGTTGTCTGTCTATTTATGAATAATGCAGACGAGGAGTGTTGGCTGAGTTCTTAACGTTAGCTGTCAGAGCGTGCATATCACAACATACAAGATGCCGTCATGGCGACACAACCTATACCGGGCTACCGTGCATGCGCGTCACTCCTGTTGCATGCTGGGTAGGGTAGTTCTCAAAACATCACAATATATAGTACCATGTATATGCGTTCGGTTTATCAAAGTACCAAGCAAACAATCGGAAAATTCCCATCATATCAATTCCTAGATATGGTCATAATTATTTTAAGTGCACTACGCAGAATAAACACAACATTATTAATATTGCTACTACAGATAATTTGATCAAAAATTCCCTAAAACAGCCCACTACCTATAATATAGTTTTTTTAAACATAAGATCCCTGATAAAAAAAATGTTTCTGCTGTTACCTCAGAAATTGCCTGTTCAGATGTTATGATTGTGGCTCAGAGATTTGTATGTAGATTATATTTATTTTCCATAACAAACAGGATAACTTAAATACCCTGGCAGTGGCAGTAAGCTTAAATGTTTGTTTTTACATTTTTTGAGTTGATTTTCATAGAATATGCTATTTAACTGCTACTGTTTAACAAGGACTGATTTAAATTGTGTTTGCACAACAAATGTTTTGGCGCTTTGGTTCATGTGGGAGAATATTCCAATAAAGGTGCACTACACACTACTTTTGAATTCATTATTGGGCTTTGCGTCTACAATGCAGTTAATCGCGATTAATCGGAGAAATAGTGCGATTAACCTCGATTAAAATTTTTAATCGTTGCCCAGCCCTAATATATATATATATATATATATATATATATATATGTGTATATATATATATATATATATATATATATATATATATATATATATATATATATGTATATATATATATATATATATATATATATATATATATATATATACATACACACACACACACACACACACACACACACACACACACACACACACACACACACACTTATATTTTTTTAATTAATTATATATATATATATATATATATATACCTGTGTATATATATATACATATATATATATATATATTTATATATATTTATATATACATATACACACACACATATATTTTTTTTATTAATTGTATATATATATGTATATATATTTATATATATATATATATATATATGTAATATTTCTGTTGGCTGCAATATCTATCGCGATATAGATTTTAGGCCATATCACCCATCCCTTATCTCAAGTCATTATAGAGGTATGTCAGAGAAGTTCCAGGACTGGTGTCACATAAAATTTATTTCAAATCCAATTTTCCCTTTTGAAGTAATCCTACAGCCTGTTGATTAATTGGAGTACATTTTTTTATTTACCATATAGTAGGTTTGTTTTCATTAATTTTTTTTCATTTATTTATTTATTTTAGGCAATGACATAAAAAAATACAAGGTTGACAACATATAACTGCATAAGAATATAGTGCAAAATGTAATAGTATGTAATGCATGATTGTCCAGTTTTGCCTGAAAGGGAGTGGGAAGAAGTTAATTTATTTAATCCCACCCCAAGTTCTCCATTCAGTGATTATTTCCATGAGTTTCACTGTTACTTTTTTATAAGGATTATGATACAAATGTGGCAATACCACACGTAGCAATAATTATTACACTGTAACAATAATTTGTATCAACAATGTAGGAAGAATGAATATACCAACAATGGTAATAGACAACATAGCAATAATGGTAAGGAAACATTGAACACATGTTAACACAAGAGCAGGTCAAATTAAAGAACCTCATCTCTATATTTGAACCAGACCCGATGTTTGTATAATAGTTCAAATCGATAAATAGTTTTAAACTGAGCCTGTGTCAGAAGTGGTAAAGTACATGTAAGAAGTTGTCAAGTATTATGTTGAAAGGATTAAACATTTTAAAATTATCTATTTAAAGTACACTTATTGGATAAAAAAAACGTATATATATCCGCGATTGATTATGAGTTAACTATAAACAAAATGGGATTATTTATGGGTTGAATATTTTAATCGCTTGACAGCTCAAGTTTTTTTTTTCTTACATTGTGGAAAATATTTAGATCATTTTGAGGAACTATACTCTCATGCGGTATTTTAACTAACAAGCTGTGGTACCGCTACACTGGCCACATAAATGATAAATACATGATAAATGGGTTGTACTTGTATAGCGCTTTTCTACCTCCAAGGTACTCAAAGCGCTTTGACACTACTTCCACATATACACATTCACACACACATTCACACACTGATGGAGGGAGCTGCCATGCAAGGCGCTAACCAGCACCCATCAGGAGCAAGGGTGAAGTCTCTTGCTCAGGACACAACGGACGTGACGAGGTTGGTACTAGGTGGGGATTGAATCATTAAATATACTTCTTAAATAAAATTCTGCCTTGTTTTTAGTGAATACTTCAATACTACGCTACAGTACTTTAATGTTGGTCACTATGGTAGTACTTGGACAACCAAGTGCTTTCTGAAGTGGTGAAAAAAGTTTGAGAACAGTAATTCCAAATTTGGCTACGCTATGAATCATTTTGGGCTTAACTGCCTGAAAACATGCTTGGGGGCGAGTTTTATTGTTTCAGATACAGGAATGAAGCCATATCAATGCTGTACCTTCTGTCAACTTGTAATGTCATACACGTTAATTGAGGAAAGTACGGTAGATAAATACAGCAAATCGCCGTGATGCCTGAGCTTTGTTGAGACACTCTGTCACACAACATTGTGCGGAAACCAAAAGAACAGCTGTTTCTGCAGGAGGTATTAGCTTTATGTGAGGAAAGGCTCATTAAAGGTAGACCAGACTCTCTCCGGATCCAGTGAGATTGGAGGGACTAACACACACATAAAACACAGAACAGACGATAAAGGCCTTTGCTTTTCACTGCCGATATCAAACACATAGCAGCCTACTTACTGTATATGTGTGCCTCAGTCCGTGCATTGTCGTGTTGGACTTACAGATACGTCTTTATTACTGACGTCTCACAGAAAGACAGTGATCTGGAAACTACAGGACACAGAGTTTTAGATGAGAATATAAATTTAAAGGCCTACTGAAACCCACTACTACCCACCACGCAGTCTGATAGTTTATATATCAATGATGAAATATTAACATTGCAACACATGCCAATACGGCCGGTTTAGTTTACTAATTGCTATTTCAAATTTCCCGCGAGTTTCTTGTTGAAAACGTCGCGGAATGATGACGCGTACACGTGACGTCACGGACTGTCAGGAAATATTAGCGCTGCACCACTCGCGGCTAAAAGTCGTCTGCTTTAACCGCATAATTACACAGTATTTTGGACATCTATGTTGCTGAATCTTTTGCAATTTCTTCATTTAATAATGGAGACTATAAATCAATCAATCAATCAATGTTCATTTATATATCCCTAAATCACTAGTGTCTCAAAGGGCTGCACAAACCACGATACAAACCACTACGACATCCTCGGTAGGCCCACATAAGGGCAAGGAAAACTCACTTCCAGTGGGACGTCGGTGACAATGAGGACTATGAGAACCTTGGAGAGGACCACATATGTGGGCAAACCCCCCCCCCCCCCCCCCACACACACACACATACACCCTCTAGGGGACCGAAAGCAATGAATGTTAAACGTTTCTAACATGATACTGTGAAAAGTTCAGTCTATAGTGGAGCCAACACAGCCGCAAGAGTCCAGTCCAAAGCGGATCCAACACAGCAGCGAGAGTCCCGTCCACGGTGGAGCCAGCAGGAAACCATGCCAAGCGGAGGCGGCTCAGCAACGCAGAGATTTCCCCAGCCGATTCACAGACGAGTGGTCCATCCTGGGTCCCGACTCTGGACAGCCAGAACTTCATCCATGGACATCGGACCGGACCCCCTCCACAAGGGAGAGTGGGACATAGGAGAAAATAAAGAACAATGCTGTTGGTGGAAAGCGGTGGATTGCAGCTGTCTTTAGCACCGAGACACAGCCGGTGTTTCTTTGTTTGTTGTGAAGCAGTGCGGTCAAGCGAATGTGTTTTCTCCACGTCAACCAGCATGTTTTTGGATGGGGGAATTGGGATATATGTATCTTACCGGAGACATCAGTGGATTATTCATCGTCCTGCGGCAGCTGTCAAAAAAGGCAGCTGTGAGCTTGGCTCCTCGGCTTCTCTGTGAGACACTGCGTGTTCACCGCAGCCATCCGACCTCGAGGTATGTCTTTACAATCTTTAAAATCTCACTAAAACACTATTAAAACAATAAGCAGATAAGGGATCTTCCAGAATTGCCCTACTAAATGTGTCTAATTACATCTGAACACTGCCGCCCGGAGCCGTGGCTTTTTTTTTTTTTTCCTAGTCCTTCACTATCAATATCCTAATTCACAAATCTTTCATCCTCGCTCAAATTAATGGGGAAATTGTTGCTTTCTCGGTCCGAATTGCTCTTACTGCTGGTGGCTCCCCTTATAAACAATGTGAATATGTGTGGAGCCCTGCAACTCGTGACGTCACGCGCACATACTTCCGGTAAAGGCAAGGCTTTTCTATTAGCGACCAAAAGTTGCAAACTTTATCGTTGATGTTTTCTACTAAATTCTTTCAGCAAAAATATGGCAATATCGCGAAATGATCAATTATGACACATAGAATGGACCTGCTATCCCCGTTTAAATAAGAAAATCTCATTTCAGTAGGCTTTCAAAGATGGAAGGTTATCGCCAAAGATAATGAGACGGAAAATGAGCGACCGATAAATGAATAAAGCCCCAAAAACGCCCCAATGACGATCTCCAATCATTCCTAATTTTGCACAAAGAATTATGGGTAGTTGGACAGGGGGATGGATAAGACTGCACCAAAGTGTCCTTTATCAAGGTAAAGAAAACTCTCAACTGTACTTGGTCAGTGAAAAAATATGTTTCACCAAAGTACTGTTTTGTAAACAATTCTATTAAAACTGTATTAAAGTTAAACGTTAAAGTACCCATGATTGTCACACACACACAAGGTGTGGTGAAATTATTCTCTTCATTTGACCCATCACCCTTGGACAACCCCTGGGAGGTGAGGGGAGCAGTGAGCAGCAGTGGCGGCCACGTCCGGGAAACCTATCGGTGATTCAACCCCCAATTCCAAACTTTGATGCTGAGTGCCAAGCAGGGAGGTAATGGTGAGAACCGATCCAAGGAAGACGACGTAGGCAATATTTACACTGCAGGGTATGATGCCAAATTCGGATTTTGTTAAAGGCCTACTGAAACCCACTACTACCCACCACGCAGTCTGATAATTTATATATCAATGATGAAATATTAACATTGCAACACATGCCAATACGGCCTTTTTAGTTTACTAAATTGCAATTTTAAATTGCCCGCGATGTATCCTGTTGAAAAGTAGTCTGCTTTAATCGCATAATCACACAGTATTCTGGACATCTGTGTTGCTGAATCTTTTTCCAATTTGTTCAATTAATAATGGAGAAGTCAAAGTAGAAAGATGGAGGTGGGATGCTTTTAGCCTTTAGCCACACAACTACAGCCGGTGTTTCCTTGTTTAAAATTCCCAAAGGTGAAGCTTTACTATGGAACAGAGCGGTCAAGCAAACATGGATGCCGACTACATGTCAACCGGCAGGTTTCGGTGACAAAATTGTGGTAATAAGTTGGCTCTTAGCGTAGTTATGAGCGGAGCCTGCGTCCTCCTGCAGCCACTGCGGACTATTACCTCCTCCCACCAGAGACACTGGCGGTCACCACACCTGTGGCCACACCCCTCCGACTTTCAGGTACTATATAATACCACTAAAACACTAGTAACACAATAGGCAGATAAGGGATTTTCAAAAATTATCTGAGTAAATGTGTCTAATAACATCTGAATCGCTTTCACTGCCCTCGCCTTTTTTTTTCTTTTTCTAGTCCTTCACTCTCTTTCATCCTTGCTCAAATTAATGGGGAAATTGTCGCTTTCTCGGTCTGAATCGCTGTAGCTGCTGGTGGCTATGATTATAATTAATGTGAGGATGTGAGGAGCCCTACAACCCGTGACATCACGCGCGCATCGTCTGCTACTTCCGGTAAAGGCAAGGCTTTTTTATTAGCGACCAAAAGTTGCGAACTTTATCATCGATGTTCTCTACTAAATCCTTTCAGCAAAAATATGGCAATATCGCGAAATGATCAAGTATGACACATAGAATGGACCTGCTACCCCCGTTTAAATAAGAAAATCTCATTTCAGTAGGCCTTTAAGTCAGCTATTTTTTTGTGTAGTGGTTCACAATAGGAAAAAAAATATGGTGATGTCACATATCCCGTCCAAAGGCAAAACCCAGTAACTCACTTCTAGCTGATTTTGAGAAAACAAAGGAAAACCAATCTATCTTGCTGCTGTCTTACAAAGATCTACAAAGTCATCAAACGTATAGATGTTTTCTTGAGCTTTCATTTTCTTGCCGATTGAGTCATGGATTGAATTTGCTCTCATAAACGTGTGCCCTTTCTCCAGATATTTTATCACAATCTCGGGTGGGCCCCATTCTGCGTTTGCACATTGGGCAAGAGCCGTGTACAGCGTCCAATTTTTATTTTGACTTCCACAGTTATCTGCCCAAAAGAGTATGCAAGGGGAAGAATCAAGAACAATGCATTTAATGAAGGTGTTTGCAACTTCCTGGGCCAATCTTCCAAATATCCCCTCGTGCCATAATATCACATAATCAGGTTGACCGTCGGCCCCGATTCGTGCAAATGTCTCATTAAAGACAATAAGGCGACTGATTGGTCCCTTGCGATACTAGGTTTTTCTGTTGTATCTACGCGGTTATGTGGTAGTTGCTAGGTCCTGCCATGTGCGTAACAGCTTACTTACGGAACAAATTACAATATCGCATACACTAATGTAAAGCATATCACCTAGGAACTCCAAAATTATCATCAGCTCAGTTTTGAACAAAATTGAGTTACTGGGTTTTGCCTTTGGACGGGAGACATGTGTTGCAGTGTCTCAGGGCTGACAGATTTGTGGCAATTTTGAGGATTTAGTGCAACCGCAGTCGGCATTTTGGTAACCAAATTAATTTGCGTAAAAGATTAAGAAAAATGTGGGCAAGGATTTTGTCTCTCGTTGTTTGCGTGCTTACTTGCTTGGACGTCTGTTGTGATAGAAGTGGTCTGAAATTGATGTGACTTCCAAAACATCTTTTTGCCACTAGCTGTTGTTTGCTCCTTCATTTTCCCGTTCAAGTTTGCGCCCATCTATTTTGAATTGTGACGTTTGTCGCCTCTCAGTGACAGTGGGGTCAGGTGAACGCGACCCAAGCGTTCAGTTATGATCGCAGTCGAAAGATACACGGGTTGGACTTGAAAAAATGGCAATTGTCACACTTACATGGAAAAATACAGTGCCTAACACATATGGGCAAAAATAGCCTAAATTGTCCCACAGTGTGAATGTACTTTGAAATGTACTTTTCACTAGCAAAGCAGCGAAGCAACTTCCACACGCGTGACATGACAGTCTATTAATAAATTCATGACTTAGTTTTCAGCACTAATCTTGGTATATTGGTTCTGACCGTGGTCAATGAATTTCCGAAACATTAATATTTGAATATTTTCAAAGCTATAACATAAAAAACTTGTTTATAATGATGAGAGGATAAAATAACACCCACATATTCACCTTTACATGCTTTAATCCTATAAAGTAATGCTGCATGATTCTGAGCCAATCAATGGCCACAATAAGAGCACACTCTGATTGGTTTGGTCTGATCTAGTGATATTTTTATTTCATTCACAGGTCGTGCCGTGTTTTGGTACCTCGGTTGCGCATGACGTCACGCCCCGTTGGCGACTCACTTCGGCACTTGGCATTCACTCCAGCAGCACTGAGAGCAGACTCAACCAAGCTACCTCTAGTTAATGTTGCAATTATTATTGCCAACAAAGCAATTGACTCAAAAAACGCTCCAAAGTAAGGCTCTACTTTTCTAAAAATGCGCAAGCTTGATGGTAATATACATTGGCTTTGCCTTTGAAAATGGAACTGATTAGCATTAGCAATTTTACATGGCGATTTCAGCAACTCCAAATTTGTTAATGAAAATTACAACAAAGATGCATGTTGTAATCAAACAGCTGGTGCATATTAAGTACAATACTTAAAGTTTTAACGCTTTCATTTTCGCAACAAAAAACTAAACAACACACCATTAACACGACTGCCATCAATTGTCTTGGACCTGCAACTGTAATTGGAACTTCAGGTCATACTTGCAAATGATAATAGAATGATAATGAAACAAGATATAACAACTGGACAGCAGTTATCATAATCAGTTAATTTTTACATGTTGCTAAATTAATTTGATTTTGTCATCAAAAACAACAACAAAGTAAGGAAAAATGGTACTATAGAGTACTGGTATGGATTCCCAACAGCGACGTGCTGTCAGGGGAGTCAAGTGAGGCAGTGCCTCACCTGCCACCAGTTGGCTTAACCATGAGATGTTCCAAAATGAAGTAATGAAATAAAATAAGTTTTAATATTTCTCTTTTGATTTATGCTTTCTATGGGATTTTGGTGTGGTTCCTGTATATTTTGATAATTTTCATGGTCAAAATTGTAGAAATTCCATGTTTCCTGACCAAAACAATGCAGCAGATGAGAAGCGAGGCAGACACAGGCGGTGCCTCCACGGCTACACACAGTGTGTATTGGGCGTGTGCCTGCGAGGGGGCTCATGCTTGTTGCCATGCGGAAAAGGCAGGTCTTGAGGCAGCAAGTACCTCTGCCTCAAGGTTGGGGGCGATACATTGTCAACTTGCAGTTCAATGCCTCAGCAGTACTCTTACTCTTACTCTAATGTGTGACCTAAATCAACAATGACTAGAGCTGCTCATATGAATTTAAGTTTAAAAAAAAAAAATTAAAAAAAAAAAAGGATGTATGCCTCACCTGGTGTTTAGTTCCCTGCACGTCACTGATTCCCAAGTACCAGGAATTGGTACCATATAGGTTCAAAGGTAGGGATACAATTTGATAAGATTTTCCGGTTCCTATTCCACTTTCGATTGTAATTAATGATTCGGTTCTTTATCAGTTCTCTTATCGATTCTTATTTTGGAAAAAAAGATTACAAGTAGATGGATTAACATACATTTTGTTTAGTTTAGAGCTAACATGACCTTACAAAGCCAACAATAAAGTCATAGCATAGAGAAAAAAACTTTTGAAAAAAAAACAAACAAAAAAACCCAAAACAATTCAGTAAAATTTAACAAAATAAAACACGTGGAAATTACACAAGAATGTAACATTTTGTAACGTTTGTAAAACTTTTAAGGATATTTGTAATCTACGTAGCAAATATACTCTGAAATATTCCGTGCAAAGATTTGTTTAGATTTACAAAGTGAAACTAATATGACATTGGCTCATAACATGCAACACAAGATATTTCAAAACTTATTTTAAAATATTGATCATGTGTATTGCTTGTAGCTTAGAAAAACTTTGAAAATCTCACAAAATGTGGTGTTTTAAAAAAACAAACTGTAAGCCATGATCATAAAATTATATTAAATACAGGCTTGACATAATTCACTTAGCATGTAATGAGTTAATATCACATTTAAGTTTCACATTTGAAGTTGAAATGCTGATACGAATGGATTTTTACACGATATTCTAATTTTATGAGTTTCACCTGTTTAATATAATGAATGACCAAGCGAAAATGTGGTTGGAGGAAAACATTGAACATTCACCTACCGAAGGAGCATCTTATATGTCACAAACCCTGTTTCCATATGAGTTGGGAAATTGTGTTAAATGTAAATATAAACGGAATACAATGATTTGTAAATCATTTTCAACCCATATTCAGTTGAATATGCTACAAAGACAACATATTTGATGTTAAAACTGATAAACATTTTTTTTTTTGCAAATAATCATTAACTTTAGAATTTGATGCCAGCAACACGTGACAAGGAAGTTGGGAAATGTGGAAATAAATATTGATAAAGTTGAGGAATGCTCATCAAACACTTATTTGGAACATCCCACAGGTGTGCAGGCTAATTGGGAACAGGTGGGTGCCAGGATTGGGTATAAAAGCAGCTTTCATGAAATGCTAAGTAATTCACAAACAAGGATGGGGCGAGGCTCACCAATTTGTAAGCAAATCGTCAAACAGTTTTAGAACAACATTTCTCAACGAGCTATTGCAAGAAATTTATGGATTTTACCATCTACGGTCCGTAAAATCTTCAAAAGGTTCAGAGAATCTAGAGAAATCACTGCACGTAAGCGATGTTATTACGGATCTTTGATCCCTCAGGCGGTACTGCAACAAAAACCGACATCAGTGTGTAAAGGATATCACCACATGGGCTCAGGAACACTTCATAAAACCACTGTCAGTAACTACAGTTGGTCGCTACATCTGTAAGTGCAAGTTAAAACTCAACTATGCAAAGTGAAAGCCATTTATCAACAACACCAAGGAACGCTGCCGGCTTCGCTGGGCCCGAGCTCATCTAACATGGACTGATGCAAAGTGTAAAAGTGTTGTGTGGTCTGACGAGTCTACATTTCAAATTATATTTGGAAACTGTGGACGTGGTGTCCTCCGGAACAAAGAGGAAAATAACCATCCGGATTGTTATTGGCGCAAAGTTCAAAAGCCAGCATCTGTGATGGTATGGGGGTGCATTAGTGCCCAAGGCATATGGGTAACTTACACATCTGTGAAGGCACCATTAATGTTGAGTATTCCATACAGGTTTTTTTTCAACATATGTTGTCATCCAAGGACGCCCCTGCTTATTTCAGCAAAACAATGCCAAGACACGTGTTACAACAGTGTGGCTTCGTAGTAAAAGAGTCCGGGTACTTTCCTGGCCCGCCTGCAGTCCAGACATGTCTCCCATCGAAAATGTGTGGCGCATTATGAAGCGTAATATACGACAACAAGACCCCGGACTGTTGAACAACTTAAGCTGTACATCAAGCAAGAATGGTAAAGAATTCCACTTTCAAAGCTTCAACAATTAGTTTTCTCAGTTCCCAAACGTTTATTGAGTGTTGTTAAAAGAAAAGGTGATGTAACACAGTGGTGAACAGGCCCATTCCCAACTACTTTGGCACTAGTTGCAGCCATACAATTCTAAGTTAATTATTATTTGCAAAAAAAAATAAAGTTTATGAGTTTGAACATAAAATATCTTGTCTCTGTAGCATTTTCAACTGAATATGGGTTGAAAAGGATTTGCAAATCACTGTATTCCGTTTATATTTACATCTAACACAATTTCCCAACTCATATAGAAACGGGGTGTGTCAAATTATTACAAGCTTTTGTCCACAAACTTAGACCCTGTCTATATTAAGCCGGATAACTCCTAAAACAAATAACTATTTAGCCTAAACCCCGTGCTAGCCACACTAACCCATCGTTTAAAGTTCCCCTCCTTGGATATGTTTTACATGGGTAAGTTTGGCGCCTATTTCTTGAATCTCCAGCTCATAGGTCTGTATAGACCAGGGGTGACAAACTTAAATACAGAGTGGGCCAAAATTTTAAACTGAACAAAGCCGTGGGCCAAGGTTGAACAAATTAACTTTTTAATAGGGACCCAAACAATTTTGCATTGAATATTGAACAAGCGAAACTTATACAACTTTATAGTGACATGCAAAATCGAGTTTCAAATAATACTAATAATTTAAAAATAGCAATGGCATATCAAATCAAATTTAAATAGAAATTGAATGCCTCTTTTCTATTTGCAGCCTTCTAAGGTAAATATCAAAATTAACTTTTCCCACTGGCTTATAATAAATTTGTATATTGTAGCATCCAGGAAGAGATAGTGCTGCAAGGGGTTTTGTGTATTTGTTCTTTTGTGTTTATGTTGTCTTACAGTGCGGATGTTCTCCCGAAATTTGCTTGTCATTCTCGTTTAGTGTTGATTCACAGTGTGGCGCATATTTGTAACAATCTTAAAGTTGTTTATACGCCCACCCTCAGTGTGACCTGTATGGCTGTTGACCATTAGATTGTGTGTGTGTGTGTAAAAGCCACATATAGCATGTGACTAGGCCGGCACGCTCTTTCTACGTAGGAAAAGCGGACGTGACGAAAGGTTTTAGAGGACGCTTGAGGCAGTGCCTTTAAGGCACGCCCCCAATATTGTTTTCCAGGTGAGGAATCGGGAGAAATTTGGGAGAATGTTGCCCCCTGGTGATTTTCGGGAGGGGCAATGAAATTTGGGAGTCTCCTTGGAAAATCGGGGGTGAGGGTTAGCAAGTATGAGTATTAGCGGTGAATGTGGTGTTACAGCTACACTGCCGCTGTACAATACCGGCGGGCCAACTCTAATGTTAATTTGATATTGCCTCAAGGGCCAAATGAAAATACACGGCGGGACAAATTTGGCCCGCGGGCCAGAGTTCGACACCCATGGTATAGACTCATTGATTGTTTATAAACGAAGTTCAGAGAAGAAGTGACGTCAGAAAGAATGCGCCACAGCCAGCTTCATAACAACCGGTTTCCACTCAGAGGTAACCACTAGAGCAGGGGTCGGGAACCTTTTTGGCTGATAGAGCCATGAAAGCCAAATATTTCAAAGTGTATTTCAGTGAGAGCCATATCATATTTTCTAACACTGAATACAACTAAATGTGTGCATTTTTAAGTAAGACCAACATTTTTAGAGTATAATAAGTATTTTATTATTTTTGATAACATTGTTATTCTGAAGCTAACCAATAATAAATAAAATGTCATATCTGTTGATCATGTTTTTGTTTGGCCATGTGCTGTTTGTCCTTTGGACTCTTTAAGTTCCTGTTTTTTTCCACTCCCTTGTCAGGTTTCCTTGGTTACTCATTTTGTCCACCTGTCTCTGGTGGACGAAATGCCCGCTCACCTGCTTCCCGAGCACTAATCAGAGGCAGTATTTAAGCTCGTCTTTGCCAGTCAGTTGCCCTGGGGTCAATGTGATCTTTTCCTGCTCTGTGCTGACTTGTTTCATGCCTTGCCATAGTTTCGTGCTTCATGCCATGCCAAGTAAGTTTTGTTTGATTTATGTTCTTAGTCTGTTTATGCGTTAGCTTTGTTCCTTAGCCTAGGTTGTGCCTCCACTGTGAGTGATTTTTGTTTGTATCTTTTTTTAGTTTAAATTAAATCATGTTTTTACCTAAATGCCATGTCCCAAGTAGTCCGTCTGTCTTCCTGGGGGAACGACCCTGCAGCAAGCTGCGACCCCCCCATCGTGACATAAAATACTTCTTACCATTAATGCGACTTCTTGAACAGGTGCGGTAGAAAACGGATGGATGGATCTAAATGCATGAGAATGTTTTATATTTTGCACGTTATTTTTAGCACTGTGATTACCAACGAAATTATTCATAATTATCGTGTTAAGCAATATCAGCTAAGATTTATCTGAGAGCCATAGGTTCCCTACCCCTGATCTAGAGAGATGGAGGCGAATCATCCAGACATAACCGTGTGTCTCCTTCTTCTACATAAACAGGCGCTTGTAGAAATCACACTTGAAAACCTTAAAGAAGGAAACGCGCGATTGCAGCTATTTGGGATACAACACATCTCCAGACAGCAACATAGCAATGTTGAGCGACGGTTTTGGATAAAGCCTGGAAGAACGGCAGCCTGGTGGGATAAGTTTGTCAACGAGTGTGTTGTGCCACAGGAATGGCAAGAGAACTTTCGAATGTCCAGGTCGACTGTGATTCTTCTTAGCGAAATACTTTGTCCATTTGTCGAAGGGGAGACAACAAGAATGCGGGCTCCCGTGGAAGTGATAAATACAGGTAGGCTGTGCTTTGTATTACTTGGCCGACGAGACTTGTGTATGCTTGTTTTGTACTCCATAACTACTGTGAAGCCTCGAAGGAGCCGCTAAACGAAGTCAGTGGTTGCGGCCATCTGTCAGAAAGTGCATGTTTTGACAAATGTTCACCCTTTTCTGTGCAGCAGTCCAAGATATAGAAGAGTTAGCGTCCATAAACCAATACAGTCATGTGAAAAACATGGGGGGGGAAACTATATTTTCCATTATTTCCCATGGGAAAAATGCTTTGACGTCTGGACCTGTGCCCCAGAAGGGATTGTGTGTTTGACCATCGAGTTTCCACTGCATTCAGCTATTTTGACCCTAATAAAATTTGGAAGAAAATGGAGAAAAAAGGAAGCCGAAAGTGCAAACCTCAATCTGGAAAGTGAATCAGTGAGAGCAGCCAGAAAGTGGAGGTAGTCAAAAAGGGCCACTAATGGACCGCAGCATCATTACTGCGAGAAGAAGGTACCAGAAGCCACTTCCAAAAGGTCATCCTGAGGAGGATGAATAATGGCAGTTATATTCTGTACAAGCAACATTTCTGCTGTCCACTCTCTCACACACACACACACACACACACACACACACACACACACACACACACACACACACACACACACACACACACACACACACACACACACACACACACACACACACACACACACACACACACACACACACACACACACACACACACAGTTATAACCTAATTCGATGGCCTGTGACACAAAATGGGATTTCGGTGTTTGAGCAGGAGGGGGCTGGATGGCAATAGAGGGACACATGGAGAGGTGAAGGCTTTATAATCACAGATGCCAGATTGGCTGTCAGCTGCGACATAAGTGACTATCTATCACCAGTTTGCCGCACGTGAAGAGGCCTTCCTTGTCCATGGCTAGACTTCAGACGGAGCAGAAAAAGCAACCCCCCACACCCCCACCCACTGCGGCCCACTCCATTGCCCTGCAGGGGATGGGGAGAGACTGCCATGCATACAGACAGACGCCGGCATTCATCATGCATGCATGCACAAGGCAAACACACACACGATACCCATGACGTAAACACACCGAGGGAAACACACAACTCAGGCGATCTCATTTGCATTTCATCCCACACATGCCTCCGTTTTCTGACAACATCACAGCCAAAGCCTTGGGCCTCCTCCAAGCTCTTGCGCACACAAACTATGTTTTTTTTTTGGAGTTCCAGCCAGCGCACAGCAGTAGTAGCACCGTGGGCTGTTGATTTTTAGAAGATGTGCAAGCATGATTGCATAAAATAAATAGGTCAAGCCATCTTTTTGTTGTACTTGTTGTAAAAATGTGTTTTATGGGTTCATAAAAAAACTAATAAGCACCCGGCTAGTGATTTACCTCTATTTGTTGTATTTGGTTGTGCACAAATAGAAGCTAATTTGCGTGTGTGAGGGTGGCGCAGGCAGCAAAGGCAGATGCTAATCTGTGCAGAGAGTCATTATCTGTGTTTCCTGGGCCATTAGACTAATGCTAAGGGATAACACAGAGAGGTAGATGAGACCCGACGCTAACTGGGGCTAATCATCGGGACCACTTCACACGGCGAGTTCAGCGATGACGTTAAACATCCCTGCGAGGCAGTAACCTCGGGCGCTGTAATTACAGGAGAGTGGAGCATTTTATTATTAATTTTCAATAAACCGTCTCAAATATTTGATCGAGCTGCGGTGAGAGGGATTTGATTTGGCCATTGAACGTCTCTCTTTTGTTGCGGTTATTCTGAGTAGCGGCACCAGCGCTCAAATCAAAGAACCATTATGCAATTATTTTTCTTCTCCACCGAAACATGAAGCGCTATGAAAATGTTTATCCGCAAGACAATCAAGAGGCCAGATCATAGACAAAACAATGACGGAAAACCAATCTGTACAGGCAATTTGAATATATACATGTATATATATATATATGTATATATATATATATGTATATATATATATATGTATATATATATATATATATATATATATATATATATATATATATATATATATACATACATATATACATATGAATGTCAACAGGTGTCGTCAATCATAATCACTCACATGAAATTAAAGACCCACTGAAACCCACTACTACCGACCACGCAGTCTGATAGTTTATATATCAATGATGAAATATTAACATTGCAACACATGCCAATACGGCCTTTTTAGTTTACTAAATTGCAATTTTAAATTTCCCGGGAGTTTCTTCTTGAAAACGTCGCGTACTGATGACGTGTACGCGTGACGTCACGGACTGTTGAGAAATATGAACCCTGCACACACACACAGCTAAAAGTCGTCTGCTTTAACCGCATAATTACACAGTATTTTGGAGATCTGTGTTGCTGAATCTTTTGCAATTTGTTCAATTAATATTGGAGAAGTCAAAGTAGAAAGATGGAGTTGGGAAGCTTTAGCCTTTAGCCACACAAACACACTGTGATTCCTTGTTTAAAATTCCCGGAGGTGAAACTTTACTATGGATCAGAGCGGTCAAGCGAACATGGATCCCGACCGAATGTCAACCAGCAGGTTTCGGTGAGAAAATTGTGGTAAAAAGTGGTTTCTTACCGGAGATCAGCTGAGCTTGCACCGTCCATAAAGCTGCCGTCGACTTCCCTGAGACACTGGCGTCAAGACACCCGTGGACACACACCTCTGACTATCAGGTACTGTTAAGCTCACTAAAACACTAGCAACACAATAGAAAGATAAGGGATTTCCCAGAATTATCCTAGTAAATGTGTCTAAAAACATCTGAATCCGTCCCAATGCAATCGCGGTTTTCTTTTTTTTTTACTTTTCTTTTCTTCTTTTTTTCTAGTCCGTCGCTATCCATATCCTCAATCACAAATCTTTCATCCTTGCTCAAATTAATGGGGAAATTGTCGTTTTCTTGGTCCGAATAGCTTTTTAGGTGGAGGCTCCCATTAAAATCAATGTGAATATGTGAGGAGCCCCCACACATGTGACGTCATCGTCTGCGACTTACGGTAAAGACAGGGCTTTTCTGTTAGCGACCAAAAGTTGCGAACTTTATCGTGGATGTTCTTTACTAAATCCTTTCAGGAAAAATATGGCAATATCGCAAAATGATCAAGTATGACACATAGAATGGACCTGCTATCCCCGTTTAAATAAGAAAATCTCTTTTCAGTAGGCCTTTAAGAGGCCATGCCATGAAGCTAATATGATTTGATTGTAACTTTTCTACATCACCAAAATTAATCATGTATGTTGCTGTATGTATACTTTTGACCCAGCAGATTTGGTCATATTTTCAGTAAAACCACAATAAATTCATAAAAAATTGAATGTTGTTTTGTGACAAAATAGTATGTGCTCCAATCACAAAAAAATAAGCGTTGTAGAATATAAATAAATATATATATATATGTATATATATATATATATATATATATATATATATATAAATAAATTACAAAAATAAAATCATAACACACATTCAAATGGGCTTTTCAGATGTTGAAATAATATTAATAACAATAATATAATAATTATACTTTTTGATGCATCTCAGTGGTGCAAATAATGACATAAATTAAATGTAAAATAATTCAACTTGATCTTCACCTTTTAAGTCTTAATCAACAAACAAATAACTAAAAAATAAATTAATATGAGCGATATTAACAAACGCAACTTTTACAAAAAAGCTTTCAAAAACATTTCAATTTAATAATACATTTATTACCTCAACACACAAAAATATCTATGTATTTAGTTTTTGTCAGTGCCACATGCAGGTTAATTTATTGGACCAAAGAAAAACAATTAAAACCAAGATTTTTATGGGGCCCTTTATTGGAAAAAACCCACACAATTTACAGTAAATATTCCATAGACATGTTAATGATTAGCAATGTTGATTTGTCATAGCAACTTTCACACCTCCAAATTTGAGGTGAAGACATGATTTGAAAAAAAAAAAAAAATGGGTCAGTATTTTAAAAGTGACAAACTTTGTGACGCTCATTAAACGGACGCCTTTGAACTATGGTCTTTTGGTGTGATATCGTTGAATCGATGAATCCGTACAAAGCTAAGTGCCGGAGAATCAAGGAATACACGGCGCACTTACCCGTGTAAAACAATTATCCAAGGAGGGTAACCTTAAACAATGGTTTAAAGCAGGGGTCTCAAAATCAATTTACCTGGGGGCCACTGAATGCAGAGTCTTTCCTCCTGGAATTATCTTTGCTATTCACACACCTTTCTCTTCACTGCAGGCTTTGAAAAAGACGTGTTTGGAGTTGTGGAATATATTTGTATTTAGCTGAAGTACAGAGAATAATGTTATTTCGGCAAAGTGTGTCGTTCTGCTTTTCCTCCCTACAGCAACACGGCGGTCGGCAAATAATAGCTGGGAAAGTACCGGGATAGCGAGCGCAAAGAAGTGATGGCTCATATAGAAATATATGTAGTGTTCACTGTGTGAGGTAATGCAAATCAAACAATAAAAAAAACAAAAAACGGTTTGAATTGGTTCAGGTTATCGGGGACTGCTATTACTGACGGACAGGTGTCACGGTGTGACTGCAGACAGGCATGTAAGAAAACCCTCAGCTCCATGGCAACGTCTCTGTCACTTTCACTCATCTGCCGCTTTTCCACTAATGCAGGGGTGGGCTACCCAGAACGTTGAAAGAGTCATTTTGGACCCAAATAACACAACGCTTTCAAGCGCCATTCACATAAAACTCGGGATCCGCACTAACATCAAACTTTCATATTATGGTGGGGGCCGCAAAATAACATAGCGGGCCGCGTCTCTGAGACCCCAGGTTTAAAGTGACTAAAACGGGGCTAAGGCTAAATAATTATTTGTTTAAGGAGTTTTCCTGCTTAATGTAGACAGGGCCTAAGATACAGTACATCACATTTTTATAGTATTTAACCTTTGTGGCACAGAGGATACTTCTACTCTGCATATCATCTGATCTAACCAATATTCTGCCTCTTATTCAATCACGTTATGTGAGTAAAGGACTCAAAGGCACCAATGCCAGCTTTGGATGGGCATGACACATTACATGTGACCATGTGGACCTCAGAAGATCAAATGTTGAGGAGAGTCCTAACGAGGCAGCTGAACCATCTTTTCTCCTTTAATGAGCTGCTCCCCAATGAGAGTGACACTGAAGCAGTGGGGGGTGTCACACAGGAGCTTATTGAATACATGCCACCCCCCCACAGAGTTATGGAGGCAACACTGCTCAACATTACAAAGTCACAGGAACTTCTTTACTCAAGGTTAATTCACCACGGTTCCCCCGGCAGGAAGAAAAAAGATAGCATAGTCAACAAAGAAATATGGAGAACTCCATATGCCAATGAGGAAATGTAGTGTAAGCATAAGAGGAAGTAAGTACGTAAGTAAGTACATTTTATTTATAAAGCGCTTTTCACAGAAAAAATCACAAAGCGCTGTACAAAACATAGGTGAAGTAAAACATTAAAGGCCTACTGAAATGAGATGTTCTTTTTTAAACAGGGATAGGGGGTCCATTCTATGTGTCATACTTTATAATTTTGCGATATTGCCATATTTTTACTGAAAGGATTTAGTAGAGAACATCGACAATAAAGTTTGCAACTTTTGGTCGCTAATAAAAAAGCCTTGCTTGTACCGGAAGTAGCAGGCGATGTGCGCGTGACGTCACTGTTTGTAGAGCTCCTCACATCCTCACATTGTTTACAATCATAGCCACCAACACTAGAGCGATTCGGATCGAGAAAGCGACAATTTCCCCATTGATTTGAGCGAGGACGAAAGATTCGTGGATGAGGATAGTGAGAGTAAAGGACTAGAAAAAAAGAAAGAAAAAAAAAAGGCGAGGGCAGTGGGAGCGATTCAGATGTTATTAGACACATTTACTAGGATAATTCTGGAAAATCCCTTATCTGCTTATTGTGTTACTAGTGTTTTAGTGAGATTATATGGTACCTGAAAGTCGGAGGAGTGTGGCCACGGGTGTAGTGACCGCCAGTGTCTCTGAGGGAAGTTAGGCAGCTGCAGGAGGACACAAGCTCCGCTCATAACTACGGTAAGAGCCGACTTATTACCACAATTTTCTCACCGAAACCTGCCGGTTGACATGTTCGCTTGACCGCTCTGTTCCATAGTAAAGCTTCACCTTCGGAAATTTTAAACAAGGAAACACCGGCTGTGTTTGTGTTGCTAAAGGCAGCTGTAATACACCGCTTCCCACCTCCATCTTTCTACTTTGACTTCTCCATTATTAATTGAACAAATTGCAAACGATTCAGCAACACAGGTGTCCAGAATACTGTGTAATTGTGCGATTAAAGCGGACTACTTATAGCTTGGATCGAGCTGGAAAAAAATGTCCGCTACAACCGGTGACGTCATCATACCGCGACATTTTCAACAGGACACTTCACGGGAAATTTAAAATTGCAATTTAGTAAACTAAACCGGCCGTATTGGCATGTGTTGCAACGTTAATATTTCACCATTGATATATAAACTATCAGACTGCGTGGTTGGTAGTAGTGGGTTTCAGTAGGTCTTTAATTTAATTAAAACAACAAGAGCAACATCATAAAAAGGATACAAAGTAGATTACAACTGATAGTTAAAAGGTCAATTAACTAAAAGCTTCACTAAAAAGAGAAGTTTTCAAATGTTTCTCAAAAGTGTCAACACAGTCAAGATCCCGGAGGGACTGGTGCAAATTGTTCCAGAGTCTGGGAGCTTTAACCTGGTCTCCACGGATTTTAAAACAAGTTTTTGGGATCTTTAGAAAACCCTGGCCTGAAGACTGGAGGCTGCGTCCTGAAGAGTAGGGACACAGCAGGTCAGTGATGTACTGAGGGGCCCCAGGCCATGGAATGAAACTATGAAGGAAATGAAAGCCGAGCATCGGTGGTATGAAAGATGATCCGAGCAAACAATACTGGAGGAGAAGCTTCAAACCACCGAGGGAATGAAAAGATGAAGGCACGGAAAAGGACGACGAGACCCTTTCTTATACTTTTCATTTCTAGGTGATAAACCTGAAGATGGGGAACTTAAATTGGATGTAAGTGAGGGTCCCCATAAGGGGGGCCTGTAAACTGTTGGCCAACCTGGCTTTCCTAATCTCCAAAATAAACTGACTGTAAATTAAAGTTGAGGCACAAACTGTTGAGATTATTCATTGATGGTGAAGCAGTGAAGGTGTGGCGGTATTTGGAAAAAAGCATGATTCCAACCTCTATTCCGGTTCGGTGCCAAAACCTGGATATTTCAATATGTGTTTACATTTAATAATACTAATAATAATAATTATAATATTCTTTATTCAGATTTAGCAACATTTGTGAATTTAAAAATATGTGAAACGTTTCTTGGATTGTGCAAATAACATAAATTCTGGGCTTTCCATCAGAATTTTTAGCTCATTCATGTGTATTGTCTCCTTATGCATGTTTGTATTTGTCGGTATCAGCATGATTAATTAAACCTGTGAGCATGTATCACATTGAACTGTAGAAACGGCAGGATGCCCTTCTGACTATGTCCACACTGCAGGGTCAGATTTTTTTGTCAAATCCGATCATATATATATATATATATATATATATATATATATATATATATATATATATATATATATATATATATATAAATATGTATATACACACACACACATATATATATATATATATGTGTATATATATGTATATATATATATATATATATATATATATATATATATATATATATATATATATATATATATATATATATATATATATATATATATATATATATATATATATACATCCATCCATCCATCCATTCTGCCGCTTATTCCTTTTGGGGTCGCGGGGGGCGCTAGTGCCTATCTCAGCTACAATCGGGCGGAGGGCAGTGTATATCCTGGACAACTCACCACTTCATCGCAGGGCCAACACAGATAGACAACATTCACACTCACATTCACACACTAGGGCCAATTTAGTGTTGCCAATCAAGCTAACCCCAGGTGCATGTCTCTCTCTCTCTCTCTCTCTCTCTCTCTCTCTCTCTCTCTCTCTCTCTCTCTCTCTCTCTCAATATATATATATACAGGTATATACATATATATATACCTGTTTCATGAGGGTTTCCCTCAATCATCAGGATATGATTGAGGGAACTCCTGATGATTGAGGGAACCCCTCATGAAACAGTTCTGTAGAGATGAAGTAGTCTTGTGATTTTTCCCACACATACATATTGCGCTCTACCACGGTATCGAGCACTATTCTCCGGATAATCCAATTAAGACATATGTGTATATATATATATATATATATATATATATATATATATATATATATATATATATATATATATATATATATATATAATTGTGTTAGATGTAAATATAAACAGAATCCAATATTTTGCAAATCATTATCAACCCATATTCAGTTCAATATGCTACAAAGACAACATATTTGATGTTCAAACTGATAAACATTTTTTTTTTTTTGCAAATAATCATTAACTTTAGAATTTGATGCCAGCAACACGTGACAAAGAAGTTGGCAAAGGTGGCAATAAATACTGATAAAGTTGAGGAATGCTCATCAAACACTTATTTGGAACATCCCACAGGTGTGCAGGTTAATTGGGAACAGGTGGGTGCCATGATAGGGTATACAAACAGTTTCCCAAAAAATGCTCAGTCTTTCACAAGAAAGGATGGGGCGAGGTACACCCCTTTGTCCACAACTGCGTGAGCAAATATTTAAACAGTTTAAGAACAACGTTTCTCAAAGTGCAATTGCAAGAAATTTATGGATTTCAACATTTACGGTTATAATATCATCAAAAGGTTCAGAGAATCTGGAGAAATCACTCCACGTAAGCGGCATGGCCAGAAACCAGCATTGAATGACCGTGACCTTCGATCACTCAGGCGGCACTGTATCAAAAACCGATGTTTTAAATGGCCTGTACAGATTGGTTTTCCCTCATTGTTTTTCTATGATCTCACCTCTTGATTGTCTCGCAGATAAACATTTCTATAGCGCTTCACATTACAAAAAATGTGACGCAATCTGATCTGCATGTAGTCATGACAGTGTGACGTCACACGTGCTGCAGTGTTTACGGTAAAAAAACACAGCTTTAAAAAAATATATTGGTTCTCAGTCTTGGCGCATTTGTGGAAATTTCAAGGGTTTTGTGCAATTAAAGTCAACATTTTCTGAATGGAATTATTGCACGTAGAAGATTAAAAAGGACGAGTGCAAGTATTTTGGCTCTGGCAGTTTGCGTGACATTTTACTTTCACGTCTGCTCCAAATTGTGTGTCGGCGAGCAGTCTAAACATGAGTGGTGGAACATTGACGTGAGTTCCTGAAACATTCTTTTCAACTGTTTTCTGCTCATTTATTAACGACTTATTTTGTAACTGTGTATTTTGGCAAAGAATTATGAGGTTTACCGCATTTTGGTAAAGTTCTGGTCAGTGGAAAACGACTGGAGCCTGCAGAGTGGAAACTCTGCAGTCGCATCGCATTCATATCCGATTTATATCCACATACAATAGAGTCCTGGGTCCAACATGAAATATTTGGATTTGCACTGTTCACATTGACATAACAAAATCCACTACAGTCTGCATTTGGGCAAAAACAAGGCGTTAGTGATCTCTTTTTTTCGTCTCGTTAAAAATATATATATTTTAGACAATATTTTAATAAAAATTTCCCTACTTGTTTCTATGTCATTCTTGACTGGTATAGTTACAAATGTGTAATTTGTGGGAGTGTGTTTGGGGGCGTGCCAGGCCGACCGGGGTTGTCCAGAAAAGAACAAACAACCTTGTTTTGCTTTATTATGGGTTACAGCAGGGGTCGGGAACCTTTTTGGCTGAGAGACCCAAAAAGCCAAATATTTTAAAATGTATTTCCGTAAGAGCCATTAAATATTTTTTTTTACGCTGAACAAAACTAAATGCGTGCATTTTTAAGTAAGACCAACATTTCTAGAGTATAATAGGTCTCTTATTCTTTGTAATAACATTGTTATTCTCGAGCTAACTGTGGAGGGGGCGTGGCCTGCTGGCCTGCAGTGAACTGGGGTGTGCCAGGACCGGCCTCGAAATCAGAGACAGGTGTGTAGATGGCCTACCTGGGCCTTGTTATCTAATCACCTGTCGCTCTGTTATAAGCAGCAGCCAGGAGGAGAGACGGGGTTGGGGCTGGAGCCAGAGTGCGGGCGAAAACGAAAGAGAAAAATACAATTGCTGGAAAGCAACTGAGAGACTTATTGAAAAATAAAACAATATTGTAACCCTGAAACAGGCTCTCATGTTGGTCCTTGGTGGTCTGACAAACCCCAGGAGGGCAAGCCCCACACTAACCAACAATAAATAAATAACTTCTTACCATTAACACAATTTCTTGAACGGGTGCAGTAGAAAACAGATGGATGGATTAAAAATGCATGAGAATGTTTTATATTTTGAACATTATTTTTAACACTGTGATTACAAGTGGAATCATTCATTACTTATCATATTAAGCAATGTCAGCTAAGATTTATCCGAGAGCCATAGGTTCCCTACCCCTGGGTTACAGAAAAGCAAGCCCAAATAAGAAACCTCATCTTCAAAATACGCTACAAAATTTGTGATTAATTTTAGAATTTTTTTTTTTAATCAAAGTCGCTTATAGAAGGCAGACTTAGTAACAATTGACACACCGCGCTGCAGTGCAGAACATTGTGAGTGTAATTCGGATCACCTCAAAGAGCTAATCTCATCGTTATTTAATGAAGGAGATTTACTGAAAGTTTAATGAAAGTCTTATAATATATAATATATGTAATATATAATTTTGGAACCATATCCCTCTTTTATTTTTTTTAACAACTCCCTCTTTAATGAGTTTTTAAAATAAATAATATTTTTAGTCCTTTAGTTGTGATCTTAGTCTATTTTATATCTTTTATGTATTTATTTTCTTTTTATTTTAATGTTGTTGTTTTTTTTAGCTTGACTGTCCTTAGTTTTATCCTGCTTTTAAATGTGTGTTTTAACTACTGTGCAGCACTTTGTGAAACTTGTACTGCTTTTTGAAATGTACTACATAAATAAAGTGGATTGGATTGTAAAAGTTTTTGAGTCGTGTTGCTAACTGACTAACAGACAAACACAGCGATCACATATAATGCAGACAATAGTTAAGGATTTGACCTCACAAATCTCATCCAAAAGCCCATCCAGCTTGACACAGTGGTGGGTTTGAAAAAATTCTGACGCATGTATTTGTTTGTGTCTCCGCAGATTGTTTATTTGATCAATGACGACAAGGTTTTGCTAATAGCAGACAATGCAGTACAAACAGAGATCTGTTGTCCACCATTGTTGGCTTTACCAGCTGCTGGGTTCGTTCTTGTTCTTCTGGTCACGTCATCGTTCTCAAAAAGTAATGGTTTGCTTGTCCACGTGACAACGTTATTTGATTATCCCACTCTGGAAGCCAGTATTCAAAAAAATATTGGTTCAAGGCACTGGACTCAATGCCATGTTTAGGTGCTAAATGGATGCAGACTCAGCTACCTGCAACACGTTCTTTGCAATTTTGTATTTACTGGTCCAGGAACCATTTTTTTAAAGGGGAACATTATCACCAGACCTACGTAAGCATCAATATATACCTTGATGTTGCATAAAAAAGACCATATGTTCTTTTTAACCGATTTCCGCACTCTAAAAGGGTGAATTTGGCGATTTAAACGCCTTTCAATTGTTCGCCTGTCGGAGCAATGACCTTACACCCATGCCGTCATATCGTGAAGCGACCCGCCATTTTCTCAAACACATTACTACACACACTAAGTCAAATATGCTCTGTTATTTTCCGTTTTTTCGACTGTTTTCCGGTACCTTGGAGATATCATGCCTCGTCGGTGTGTTGTCGGCGGGTGTAACAACACGATCAGGGACGGGTTCAAGTTGCAACAGTGGTCAAAAGATGCAAAAGTTCCTCGTATGTTCTGCACACTGTACTGACGACAGCTATGCTACGACAGAGATGGCAAGAATGTGTGGATATCCTGCGACACTCAAAGCAATGCATTTCCAACCATAAAGTCATTGAAATCACAAAGGTGAGCTTTGTTGATTTCATGGATTTGCTGGAGTGCTAATCAGACATATTTGGTCACGGCATGACTGCAAGCTAATCAATGCTAACATGCTATTTAGGCTAGCTGTATGTACATATTGCATCATTATGCCTCATTTGTAGCTATATTTGCATCCAACCTTTCCCTCCACCCACATTTAATGCCAAACAAACACATACCAATCGTTGGTTAGAAGGCGATCGCCGAATTCGTCCGTGCTTCCTCCCGTGCCGCTGTCTGTCGTGATATGGCTCAAAAGCTTCTGTTTTTTCTTTAATTTTGTTTTCGCTACCTCCTTCCACACTCCAACCATCCGTTTCAATACATGCATAATCTGTTGAATCGCTTACGCCGCTGAAATCCGAGTCTGATTCCGAGCTACTATGCTATACCTTTCTGCGCCATCCTTCATGTTTGTTTCTGGTGGCTTCACGCAGTGACGTCACAGGAAAATAGACAGGTGAATATAGCGATGGTGTAAATCAGGCACTTTGAAGACGTTTTTCAGGATATTGCGTGATGGGTAACATTTTGAGAACAACTTCGAAAAATAAAATAAGCCACTGGGAACTGATTTTTATTGGTTTTAACCATTCAGAAATTGTGATAATGTTCCCCTTTGAAATATCGATTTGGCACTAGTACCGGTTAAAATGTTAACCATGTGGACGCTATTACCATGTGGACAAAATGCCAAAGCAATACTTTACTGTTCTGAACTAAGAACATTGCAACCAATGAGTGCTTTTTTAAAAATGGTAAAACATCTCAACTTTCAAATTCTGACAAAAGAAGTGAATTAAATAAAGCAAATTGATTATTACCAAGGCAGCAAGGTGGAACAGGGGTTAGTACATGTGCCTCATAATACGAAGGTACTGAGTTGTCCTGGGTTCAATCCCGGGCTCAGGATCTTTCTGTGTGGAGTTTGCATGTTCTCTCCGTGACTGCGTGGGTTCCCTCCGGGTACTCCGGCTTCCTCCCACCTCCAAAGACATGCACCTGAGGATAGGTTGATTGGCAACACTAAATTGGCCCTAGTGTGTGAATGTGAGTGTGAATCTTGTCGGTCTATCTGTGTTGGCCCTGTGATGAGATGGCGACTTGTCCAGGGTGTACACCGCCTTCCACCCGAATGCAGCTGAAATAGGCACCATCAACATCCCCGCGATCCCGAACGGGACAAGCGGTAAGAAATGGATGGATGGATGGATTATTACCAAGATTGTGTGGATTATTCCCATGTAAGCACGTATGAACCATCATCTTGCTATCATTCACTTTCTTTGTATTATAACTTCACTGACAGTAACCTAACATTTAACCAGCAGAGTAACAGTGAACACAGAAAGATTCACAAACCTGAATAATCTCCTGTTTCATTATAGACAGTGTTGTTGTCAAACTGTTGCTGTATTTTTTGTTGAAAACATTTTTCCTAATATTCGTGTTTTTACAATCTTTCCATGTGTGTGGCTCAGCTAGGCGCATTAGACTACTTCTGCTGCCTCCCTGTTGGACTCCGGTACTACATGTTGGTTCCACTTTTCAGAAAACATCCAGGACTTGAGCCCAAGTAGCCACACCCCTAACTCTGTACCTGTTGTGGACATGCCCTGAAGGTCTCTGCTAGGCCTATTTAACTGGTGGCGTAGGGGCCGAATCCGACCCAAGAATGACACCCGACCGGCCCGTGAGTTCAGTTAAAAAAAAAAACTTGAAAAAGACCAACATCTTTGCAGCCGATTCTTAAAAACAATATAACTATATCATTGTGGAGAGGAGGGGCCGACGGCAGGGTAGGGCAAGCCATAGTCCTACTCAAGATGGCGGCCAAGAGGCGGAGGATGCGGCGGAGCGGAGAGGCGGGGCTTGCTTGGAGCGACGCTGCCACAATCTGAATGAGGTGCGTGGCACACACTCCGGCTCACAATTAACATTTCCCCTGACGCTATATAAAAGGGGAGAAGGAGGAGCGATCAAGGCAGAAGGAGTTAGAGAGACTGAAGCAGCGATCAAGGCAGAAGGAGTGGGAGAACCAGCAGAAAAACCTGATGAGCGAAAACAACCGAGCGCGAGCCGAAGACAGCGACAAAGACGAGAGAGGAGCGAGCAGGAGAATAGCAGCTGAAAAGCGATCCGAAGAAAAGACATGCTTGTGCTATTTGAAAAAATGAACAAGTGTCAAACCTGCAAAAGCATGTCCTTCCTTGATGGTCCATGCAACCCCCACGATGACGACAGTCATATTTAAATCTTTGACCAGCGTTTTTGCCTAATGTCCATTACAACGGCAGATTCTCATGAATATACAAAATAAGAATAATATTGGTGAGAGAAGTCCGGCCCCCTGGTCCCGAACTCACTGGAAAGTGGCCCCTCTTAGTTGAACATGCCTGGTTTATGTGTTTGCTTTAGTATTGATTGTAATTTTTTGTTCACATGTTTTATTTGTTTTTATAATATCAAATATTGCCTGTGAGGGTGTGAGTCAAAGTAGCACTGTCTGCATGACTCTAATGCGGTACCCTATCATTTGTGAGCAAGAAACAACATATACACATGGTTGAGTTCATTCTTGGATCCAAATCGCTCCCCTCTGTGTACAAATCCCTCATCTGTCAGTGCTCATAAAAACAAACAAGCTTGTAGGAAGTGTCAGACTACACACTACACAGACACACAATGGACACACAGTCTGGCCATTCAGGACCTTCATGGTTTGCTTGGGACTATCTCTTGGGAGAGCTTGTTTTTATTGGATGTGGCCCCAAGCTATCGATTCACCCGGCGTCCCAACGCCAGACTCCCTCTGGACCTGACCAAAGGGTCATATGAGAAAGGTTAAGAGTGACAAGGTCATTGACCCCATCTGGCCTTTTCACAATTGGACTATAACTATTACTGTTACTGATCAGGGAGCACAGCTGGCAGAGCAATAGGTTAAGTCTGCCGGCAAATCATGGCATATGTGGCTAATAGTATATATATATATATATATATACATATGAGTTTGGAAATTGTGTTGGATGTAAATATAAACACAATACAACAATTTGCAAATCATTTTCAACAGATATTCAGGTGAATAAGCTACAAAGACAACATATTTGATGTTCAAACTGATAAACATTTTTTTTTTTGCAAATAATCATTAACTTTAGAATTTGATGCCAGGGACCCCTTACAAAGAAGTTGAGAAAGGTGACAATAGATACTGATAAAGTTGAGGAATGCTCATCAAACACTTATTTGGAACATCCCACAGGTGTGCAGGCTAATTGGGAACAGGTGGGTGCCATGATTGGGTATAAAAACAGCTTCCCCAAAAATGAAGAAAGGATGGGGTGAAGTATACCCCCTTTGTCCACAACTGCGTGAGCAAATAGTGTCAAACAGTTTAAGAACAATGTTTCTCAAAATGCAATTGCAGGAAATTTAGGGATTTCAACATCTACGGTCCATAATATCATCAAAAGGTTCAGAGAATCTGGAGAAATCACTCCACGTAGGCGTCATGGCCCGAAACCAACATTGAATGACCTTGACCTTCGATCCCTCAGACAGCACTGTATCAAAAACCGACATCAATCTCTAAAGGATATCACAACATGGGCTCAGGAACACTTCAGAAAACCACTGTCACAAAGTACAGTTTGTCGCTACATCTGTAAGTGTAAGTTAAAACTCCATTATGTAAAGCGAAAGCCATTTATCAACAACATCCAGAAGCGCTTCTCTGGGCCCGAGCTCATCTAAGATGGACTGATGCAAAGTGGAAAAGTGTTCTGTGGTCTGACAAGTCCACATTTCAAATTGTTTTTGGAAATATTCGACATTGTGTCATCCGGACCAAAGAGGAAGCGAACCATCCAGACTGTTATTGACCCAAAGTTCAAAAGCCAGTATCTGTGATGGTATGGGGGTGCATTAGTGCCCAAGGCATGGGTAACTTAAACATCTGTGAAGGCACCATTAATGCTGAAAGGTACATACAGGTTTTGGAACAACATATGCTGCCATCTAAGCGCCGTCATTTTCATGCACGCCCCTGCTTATTTCAGCAAGACAATGCCAAGCCACATTCAGCACGTTTTACAACAGTGTGGCTTCGTAAAAAAAGAGTGCGGGTACTTTCCTGGCCAGCCTGCAGTCCAGACCTGTCTCCTATCGAAAATGTGTGGCGCATTATGAAGCGTAAAATACGACAGCGGAGACCCCGGACTGTTGAACGACTGAAGCTCTACATAAAACAAGAATGGGAAAGAATTCCACTTTCAAAGCTTCAACAAATAGTTTCCTCAGCTCCCAAACATTTATTGAGTGTTGTTAGAAGAAAAGGTGATGTAACACAGTGGTGAACATGCCCTTTCCCAATTAATTATTATTTGCAAAAAAAAAAAAAAAAAATTAAAGTTAATGAGTTTGAACATCAAATATCTTGTCTTTGTAGTGCATTCAATTGAATATGGGTTGAAAGGGATTTGCAAATCATTGTATTCTGTTTATATTTACATCTACCACAATTTCCCAATTCATATGGAAACCGGGTTTGCGCGCACGCACGTACACACACACACACACACACACACACACACACACACACACACACACACACACACACACACACACACACACACACACACACATTTATATATATATATATATATATACACACATATATAAGTATACATACATACATATGTACATGTATGTATATATATATATATATTATATATATATATACACACACATATATATACACACACACGCACACACACACACACACGCACACACACGCACACACACGCACGCACACACACGCACACACACACACACACACACACACACACACACACACACACACACACACAAACACACACACACACACGCACACACACACACACAACCCTTGTGTCAATTTAAAATAAGAATCCGACCTGTACTTAAGTTTCCTTCTAAGAGCAATTGCGAGTGCAGGAAATCAGGAGACCGCTTACAGCAGCTAAATAGATCAATCCTACTCAGCACTCTTCATTCAACCATCCAGTGACAAACCTCACTCAGAGACAAATGAAACCCACTTTTTCAATAAATAACAAACAGGCAAGGTCAGACAAAAAACATTGTGTTCCAGTCAGGGGACCAATCACTGTGCTCTTATGGTGGTCTGAGTGAAGAATGAATCCCTGAGTTCAAATGAACTCTTTGAAGACAATGGAGTAAAAAACATGTTGGAAATTGACCTTAGGCTGTGAGTGTTCTGTATAGGTGCAGCTAACAGTTACTGTATTTTCCCAACTATATGAGTCACACATTACTATTTGAGGCACACATTACTATTTACAACTATTTGAGTCACACATTAAAAGCGTAACTAAAACGGCCTTCTTTCATCTCCGTAATATCGCTAAAATTCGCTCCATTCTGTCCACTAAAGACGCTGAGATCATTATCCATGCGTTTGTTACGTCTCGTCTCGATTACTGTAACGTATTATTTTCGGGTCTCCCCATGTCTAGCAGTAAAAGATTACAGTTGGTACAAAATGCGGCTGCTAGACTTTTGACAAGAACAAGAAAGTTTGATCACATTACGCCTGTACTGGCTCACCTGCACTTGCTTCCTGTGCACTTAAGATGTGACTTTAAGGTTTTACTACTTACGTATAAAATACTACACGGTCTAGCTCCATCCTATCTTGCCAATTGTATTGTACCAAATGTCCCGGCAAGAAATCTGCGTTCAAAGGACTCCGGCTTATTAGTGATTCCCAAAGCCCAAAAAAAGTCTGTGGGCTATAGAGCGTTTTCATTTCGGGCTCCAGTACTCTGGAATGCCCTCCCGGCAACAGTTCGAGATGCCACCTCAGTAGAAGCATTTAAGTCTCACCTTAAAACTCATTTGTATACTCTAGCCTTTAAATAGACTCCCTTTTTAGACCAGTTGATCTGCCGTTTCTTTTCTTTTTCTCCTATGTCCCACTCTCCCTTGTGGAGGGGGTCCGGTCCGATCCGGTGGCCATGTACTGCTCGCCTGTGTATCGGCTGGGGACATCTCTGCGCGGCTGATCCGCCTCCACTTGGGATGGTTTCCTGCTGGCTCCGCTGTGAACGGGACTCTCGCTGCTGTGTTGGCTCCGCTTTGGACTGGTCTCTCGCAACTGTGTTGGATCCATTATGGATTGAACTTTCACAGTATCATGTTAGACCCGCTCGACATCCATTGCTTTCCTCCTCTCCAAGGTTCTCATAGTCATCATTGTCACCGACGTCCCACTGAGTGTGAGTTTCCCTTGCCCTTATGTGGGCCTACCGAGGATGTCGTAGTGGTTTGTGCAGCCCTCTGAGACACTAGTGATTTAGGGCTATATAAGTAAACATTGATTGATTGATTGATGATATGCTGCACCTGTATATAAGCAGCACCCAATACATTTTAGAAGATTTTTTTTTTCATATTTTAGCCGCACCGGACTATAAGACAAAGATAGATACTGGTATGTTGTGAAATGAGATGGTTACACAGAAAGATTTTGTAAATGTTCATTTACATACCCTAATTGTTACCAAACAGGGCTTATAAAACAGCAGTAAAACGGCTGATTATACAAATCAGAAAAGCCATTGATGTCTTTATTAATCTGTAATGAAATTAATACAATATTCCATTTTTATAAGGTCAAAGGGGCAAGAGGTTAGTTTTACTCAAAGTGGATCTTTTTAGAACATTGTTTGATTTTTTTGCTCGATCCATTCCATAATTTAGCCATTAGCAAATAAAAATCCATGGATGAGCACACATTTGTATAAGCCGCAGGGTTCAAAGCTCATAGTCCGGAAAATACGGTATTTTAACAATCGACTAATTAGCGATAATTTTTTTTCCACTAGTCGACTTGTCAAACGATTATTGCTTATGATCTGCTGTAAACTTTTGTTTGACATTGAGTCTACAAATTGATTTTAACTAATTATAACATAATATAGTAAAAATGAATTAGTGAGAAAATAATGGTTTTACTTTATTACACAACGAGCCTGCTCTAGCAATGGTTTGCGTGTATTAAAACAGGTGGAAACTTAATATTGGAGTCCGCAGAGGATTGCATCTCTTTTTGAGCAAAATAAGGAGCGCAATCAATTTAGCATGTTTGCCTTCATGATTATGCAATATGCTGATCATTAGAACGGCCACATTACCCGGAGGAGGAGGGGCAAATATAATTATCTCGCACATGCAATGTGATTTATCAAGGCTGAAACTGCTCGGCGGGCACTATTTTGAGTCTTTATTTAGCATGTCTAAAGTCTACGTACACGCTGACACAGTTACACACACGGCTGTGCGAAAGGAGGGGATTATGCTGCAAAGACATATGTTGGAAGGAGTGTCTTACGTAGTATGCATATGTCAAGATATTTGGGCTATCAGAAATACAAAAAAATATTAGACATATCGTATATTTGCCAATGTAATTTTATAGCTGCCAGATGACTTAAGAGGCTGATAAAAATGCATTCAATTGATGCATTTTGGTGTCTGCTGACTTATTTTTTTTAATTCTGTTTAATTCATTTAGGAAATATATTACTATAATACATATTTTGCATAAAAAAGGCTTGCAATACGCATTTTTCTTGTGTTTTGAAATTTTTCTTCGCCATGAATGTGCTGCAGTGTTGTGAGGGTTTTTGCCAAAAATAGTCTCTGTTGTCTAAATATTAAGATTCTATATTGCACAAAGGGTGGTATAGGTTATAGATATGTGCTGCTCGTTGAAGAACATTGCTCACAAGTTGGAGAGCATAATGACATGAATACGGAGGGACATGCATGTTTCCATGGCCACAGCCAGTAGTACAACGTAATTTAAAGAGGGCGATCTGCACCACTTTTACACTTGTTATCAATTGTACTCAGTCTTAGTAGATCACACACCCACATAGTTCCCAACCCTCCCGATTTTCCCAGGAGACTCCCGAATTTCAGTGCCTCTCCCGAAAATCTCTTGGGGCAACCATTCTCCGAATTTCTCCAGATTTCCACCCCGATAGCAATATTGGGAGCGTGCCTTAAACGTCCTTGACAACCTGTCGTCACATCTGCTTTTCCTCCATACAAACAGCGTGCCGGCTCAATCATATGATATATGCGGCTTTTACACACACATAAGCGGATGCAATGCATTCTTGATCAACAGCCATACAGGTCACACTGAGGGTGGAGGTATAAACATCCATCCATCCATCCATCATCTTCCGCTTATCCGAGGTCGGGTCGCGGGGGCAGCAGCCTAAGCAGGGAAGCCCAGACTTCCCTATCTCCAGCCACTTCGTCTAGCTCTTCCCGGGGGATCCCGAGGCGTTCCCAGGCCAGCCGGGAGACATAGTCTTTCCAACGTGTCCTGGGTCTTCCCCGTGGCCTCCTACCAGCTGGACGTGCCCTAAACACATCCCTAGGGAGGCGTTCGGGTGGCATCCTGACCAGATGCCCGAACCACCTCATCTGGCTCCTCTCGATGTGGAGGAGCAGCGGCTTTACGTTGAGCTCCTCCCGGATGGCAGAGCTTCTCACCCTATCTCTAAGGGAGAGCCCCGCCACCCGGCGGAGGAAACTCATTTCGGCCGCTTGTACCCGTGATCTTATCCTTTCGGTCATGACCCAAAGCTCATGACCATAGGTGAGGATGGGAACGTAGATCGACCGGTAAATTGAGAGCTTTGCCTTCCGGCTCAGCTCCTTCTTCACCACAACGGATCGATACAACGTCCGCATTACTGAAGACGCCGCACCGATCCGCCTGTCGATCTCACGATCCACTCTTCCCCCACTCGTGAATAAGACTCCTAGGTATAAACAACTGTTACAAATATGCGCCACACTGCGAACCCACACTAAACAAGAATGACTTTTCAGGAGGACATCCGCACCGTAACACAACATAACAAATACCCAGAACCCCTTGCAGCATGAACTCTTCCAGGACGCTACGATATAAAACAGGCTCTTCTCACTCTTTTCTGTTTCTCCTTCTCACAGACAGCAAGCGCACCTTCTTACATACGTCACATACGTATACGCTCTCGCGGAGCAGAGAGGTAGCAGCATGGGTAACTTTAGTTGTGATGCTAGCGGAGCTGTGCGAGTGGTAATATGAGAGAAAGAAGGTGCGAATCTGGTAACAAATGAAGGAATAATTAATTCCCAAGAAAAACAACAGGGGGTACATCGTCTGGCGGTGGTCCGGCTTCAAGTGGGAATATGTCGAACAGACAACCGTAATTTTTCAAGTGTGGGGAAAAAGTGTTGCTACAAAAAATAGCATTACTGCTAATATGTAACATCATTTGAAAAGTCACCTGCTAGAGAATGAAAAGTGCTTACTCCGAATGTCAACATCTCCGTTCGGTGCCACACGCCCACACCATCAAAATGCCGAGGCAAACATTTCCAGATCAACACCGTATGAAAAAAATAGTCAACAACAAAAGATGATAACGTTCGCAGTAACAAACCACATAGCAAAGGACGAACACTATTTGATTTCCTATTATGCCGCTCAATTTTATTTGACAGTTATTTAAATATCTTGTGTGACATCGTTCACAAAAGTGCATTTAATTTGTTTCAAACTATTGTAGCGGCATTCTGTACAAAAAATGCACTTTAATTTAGTGTTGTTTTGATATGTCATTTTAGTGACATCATGCACAAAAGTACACTCATAGCTTGTTTTAAAATGTCTCTGATAGTCTTGCACTTTCTGTTTTGAAATGACATGACTGTTTTTGCCTCTGCTTAATAACTGTTTAATAAATACAGTTTTGGTCAATTGACTTAGTTGTAATTTCCTTCTCTGCATGAAAGTTTAAAATGAGCATATATTAATCCAGTATGAACAAGAATGTTTTAATGTTGACACTTAGAATCATCATACTGGTGTGATTATAAAAGTTAACGTTAAAAGTACCAATAATTGCCACACACACACTAGGTGTGGCGAAATTATTCTCTGCATTTGACCCATCACCCTTGATCACCCCATGGGAGGTGAGGGGAGCAGTGAGCAGCAGCTGTGGCCGCTGCTGCCCGGAAATAATTTTTTGTGATTTAACCCCCAATTCCAACCCTTGATACTGAGTGACAATCAGGGAGGTAATGGGTCCCATTTTTTATATTCTTTGGTATGACTTGGCCGGCGTTTGAACTCACGACCCTCCGATCTCAGGGCAGACCCTCTAACCACCAGGCCACTAGCAGAAATGTATCAAGTGTTAATTCAAGGCTAAGGCAAAATATCGAGATATATATTGTGTATCGCGATATGGCCTAAAAAGCCCTAATCCAATGCGTAATGTTTTTTCTTTCATCTTGGATTTATTTTATTCTAATTGTAATGGCTGATACAAACGTGTTATTTCATCGTCAATCAATTCAGTTGATTTTGCTCATTTAACACTTGTTATGGCGCTTGAGATGGAGATTAAAGGCCTACTGAAATGAGATTTTTTATTCAAACGGGGATAGCAGGTCCATTCTATGTGTCATACTTGATCATTTCGCGATATTGCCATATTTTTGCTGAAAGGATTTAGTAGAGAACATCCACGATAAAGTTCGCAACTTTCGGTGCTAAGAGAAAAGCCCTGCCTCTACCGGAAGTCGCAGACGATGACGTCACACGTGTGGGGGCTCCTCACATATTCCTGTTGTTTTTAATGGGGGCCTCCAACAAAAAGTGCTATTCGGACCGAGAAAACGACAATTTCCCCATTAATTTGAGTGAGGATGAAAGATTCGTGTTTAAGGATATTGAAAAAAAAAAAGTTAAATAAAAACGCGATTGCATTGGGACGGATGCCGATGTTTTTAGACACATTTACAAAGATAATTCTGGGAAATCCCTTATCTTTCTATTGTGTTGCTAGTGTTTTAGTGAGTTTAATACTACCTGATAGTCGGAAGGGTGTCTCCACGGGTGTGTTGACGCGCAGTGTCTCAGGGGAGTCGACGGCAGCTATGGACGGCAAAAGCTCAGCTTTTCTCCGGTAAGAACTGACTTTTTAACCACAATTTTCTAACCGAAACCTGGTGGTTGACATTCGGTAGGGATCCATGTTGGCTTGACCGCGCTCTGATCTATAGGAAAGTTTCACCTCCAGTAATTTTAAACAAGGAATCAGTGTGTTTGTGTGGCTAAAGGCTAAAACTTCCCAACTCCATCTTTCTACTTTGACTCCTCCAATATTAATTGATCAAATTGCAAAAGATTCAGCAAGTAGCTGTGATAGGCGCCAGCGCCCCCCGCAACCCCGAAAGGGAATAAGTGGTAGAAAATGGATGGATGGATGGATCAGCAACACAGATGTCCAAAATACTGTGTAATTATGCCGTTAAAGCAGACGACTTTTAGCTGTGTGTGTGTGCAGCGCTCATACTTCCTAAAAACCCGTGACGTCTTGCGTGCACGTCATCATTACACGACGTCTTCAAGACGAAACTCCCGGGAAATTTAATTTAACTAAAAAGGCCGTATTGGCATGTGTTGCAATGTTAATATTTCATCATTGATATATAAACTATCAGACTGCGTGGTGGGTAGTAGTGGGTTTCAGTAGGCCTTTAAGACGGGCCAAAAGGCGACTAGAATGGTAAGAGAGACATATGACTATAACGAGATTGTATTTGCATGTGCGTGTGTGTACACGCGTGTATGTGTGTGTTTGTGTGTTCCTTTTTGTCTCTCTCCATCTCAGCTTGCTGTTTGCTTTAATTTGCACTGCTCAGCTCATGGCTTATTTTGATAAATTGCAAAAGGAAAGCCCGCTAATAAATCAGAGCCTGTAATGAAGAAAAGCTTTAAATAGGATATTAAGATTTATATCAGAAGGTCCGCTTGTACACTGACAAATGCACAATTGCTGCCCTCTTCTCGCTGTCTTCCTCCCCATTCAGAATCCCTCAAGTCAAATTGCGTCCGCCTCTGCTGGAAAATGGAAGTGCAAACGGAAAAGGTGAAGAGTGGGAGCGAGGATGGCGGAGTCGGGGAGAAGGTGGCTCTGCTGGGAGGTTTTCGGATGCAACCTTTGTGTTATGGGCTCAGTATCTGGGTGTGAATGCAACACACAGAGCTTCAGTATTATGTGTGAGTGACAGGATGTAGCGTGGCAATATGTGCATGTGTGTGTCTTCCGCATTTCGACCGAGATTGAATTTGTGTGCCGCTACCTGCTCCTGGGAGTACGCACACTAGTGTGTGTCAGTGTGCATGTGTGTGTGTGTGTGTGTATGTGAAGTCCTCAAATCCACCACTTGCGCACACGCACACACTCTAACAGTGACTTATTTACTCCAGAGGCGAGGTGCACGGCTCCTCACAGAATAATTGCTTTTTTCTCTCCCTCTATTCTTCTGCATCAAGTCTCCTCTTTGTTCCTAAAGCGCTTACACGCAATAAGTTAAATCTATTTGTGAGGGGGAGTGTGTCCGCAAGCAAATGGACAAATAAGAGTGTCTCTCTTTGACTTTGTGTGCATGCTTGTAAGAATACATTTACAAGTTTAAAGGCCTACTGAAATGAGATTTTCTTATTTAAACGGGGATAGCAGGTCCATTCTATGTGTCATACTTGATCATTTCGCGATACTGCCATATTTTTACTGAATGGATTTAGTAGGGGACATCGACGTTAAAGTTTGCAACTTTTGGTCGCTAATAGAAAAGCCCTGCCTTTACCGGAAGTATGTGCGCGTGACGTCACAAGTTGCAGGGCTCCACACATATTCAAATTTTTTTTTAATGTGAGCCACCAGCAGTAAGAGCAATTTGGACCAAGAAAGCGACTATTTCCCCATTAATTTGAGCGAGGATGAAAGATTCGTGAATTAGGATATTGATAGTGAAGGACTGGAGAAAAAAAAAAAAAGCGACGGCTCCGGGCGGCGGCAGTGTGAGCCTTTCAGATGTAATTAGACACATTTACTGGGATAATTCTGGAAGATCCCTTATCTGCTTATTGTTTTAATAGTGTTTTAGTGAGATTTTAAAGGTTGTAAAGACATACCTCGAGGTCGGATGGCTGTGGTGAACACAAAGTGTCTCAGAGAGAAGCCGAGGAGCCAAACTCACAGCTGCCTTTTAAACAGCTGCTGCAGGATGACGAATAATCCGATGATTTCTCCGGTAAGATATATATCACAATTCCCCCATCCAAACACATGCTGGTTGACGTAGAGAAAACATGTTCGCTTGACCGCTCTGTGTTAAAGCTTCACAACAAACAAAGAAACACCGGCTGTGTCTCGGTGCTAAAGACAGCTGCAATCCACCGCTTTCCACCAACAGCATTGTTCTTTATAGTCTCCATTATTAAATGAACAAATTGTAAAAGATTCAGCAACACAGATGTCCAAAATACTGTGTAATTACGCCATGAACAGAGATGACTTTTAGCCGTGTTTGGTGCAGCGCTAATATTTCCTGACAGTCTGTGACGTCACGCGTACGCGTCATCATTCCGCGACGTTTTCAACTAAAAACTCGCGGAAATTTCAAATTGCAATTTAGTAAATTAAAAAGGCTGTATTGGCATGTGTTGCAATGTTAATATTTCATCATTGATATATAAAATATCAGACTGTGTGGTCGGTAGTAGTGGGTTTCAGTAGGCCTTTAAAGAACATGCTTCATATTTCACGAGATGTCTCTTTGGCGTACTCAAGTTCTGAGCATAAATTTGACATATTTTGAGTAGGTATGTGTGATATATATTTTTTTCGATCAGATTGTCACAGTTGTGTATTGGTCCGGACCCGAAGATGAAGAGACAGTAGGCGTAGTGCTGGTAAAGAAAACAAGGAGCCAGGGAAGTGCACCAGAAGCATAGAGACACATTTAGGAAGAAAACAAAAATTATCCAGCTCTGTTATACTGAGAAGACTGGCTTAAAAGGGAACTAAACATTTTTTGGAATTTAGCCTATTGTTCACAATCATTATGAAAGACATGACGATGGTTGGACTTTTGTTTTTAATAGGTAGGTAGGTAGGTCCTTATTGTCATTGCACAAGTACAATAAAACGTTCAAGATTAGACAAACAAACAGTGTACAGTGTATACTATTTGCATATTCACCTCTAACACAGAAGCTAAGAATGTTGATGTTTTGTTTAGATAATTAAGAATATATTGATCTAGGTAGGTAGGTCTTTATTGTCATTGCACAAGTACAACAAAACTTTGTTTTAAAGTTAAAGTACCAACGACTGTCACACACACACTAGGTGTTGTGTAATGTGTCCTCTGCATTTGACCTATGGGCCAATGATGGGAGCAGTGAGCAGCAGCGGTGGCCGCGTCCGCGAATCATTTTTGGTGATTCAACCCTCAATTCCAACCCTTGATGCTGAGTGCCAGGCAGGGAGGTAATGGGTCCCATTTTTTAGTCTTTGGTATGACTGAGCCGGGGTTTGAACTCACAACAATACCGATGTCAGGGCAGAAACTGTAACCACTAGGCCACTGAGTAGGTTTCAGCACGAACCCGTTCGAGATTAGACAAACAAAGAGTGTACAGGGTAACGGAACAGGAACGCTGATGGGTCGCCACAAGGCGCCCCGTCAAATTGGGAAAAAGGTCAACGCTGGGGAAGGATGAGTAAACAAATACAATCTAGACTGGGCTTTTTTGATTGATTGATTGAAACTTTTATTAGTAGATTGCACAGTACATATTCCGTACAATTGACCACTAAATGGTAACACCCGAATACGTTTTTCAACTTGTTTAAGTCGGGGTCCACGTTAATCAATTCATGGTACAAACATATACTATCTGCATATTACAGTCATCACACAAGTTAATCATCATAGTATATACATTGAATTATTTACATTATCTACAATCCGGGGGGTGGGATGAGGAGCTTTGGTTGATATCAGTACTTCAGTCATCAACAATTGCATCAAGAGAGAAATGGACATTGAAACAGTGTAGGTCTTACTTAGTATGATATGTACAGCCAGCAGAGAACATAGTGAGTTCAGATCGCATAAGAACAAGTATATATATTAGTAATAATTGTGATTATATACATTAGGTTATTTACAATCCGGGGAGATGGGATGTGAATGGAGGAGGGTATTAATAAAGGGTTGAAGTTGACTGGAGGTGTTGTTTTAGAGCGGTTTTGAAGGAGGATAGAGATGCACTTACTTTTACACCTGTTGAAAGTATATTCCATATTGATGTGGCATAGAAAGAGAACGAATTAAGACCTTTTTTAGATCGGAATCTGGGTTTAACGTGGTTTGTGGAGCTCCCCCGGGTGTTGTGGTTATGTCGGTCATTTACTTTGGGGAAGTAGTTTGACATGTATTTCGGTATCAGGGAGATGTAGCGGATTTTATAGACTAGGCTCAGTGCAAGTTGTTTTAGTCTGTCCTCCACCCTGAGCCAGCCCACTTTGGAGAAGTGGGTTGTTCCTAAGGGGGAACAGTCTGGAGTGGGAAAAAACTCCATAGCAAAGCACACGTACATATAACAATGTACATCTCGAGACTAGCAACAGAGGGGAGGGAGTGGGGGCTACGGTGGAAGGGTGCAGCGCTTCAGGCACTGCCCATTCGTCCATCACCCCTAAGGGATTCCTGTCAAGGGCGTTGGATGGGGGGGGGGGGGGATATGTGTGTGTGCCGTATATTTTTTTTGTGGATGCATGTGTGTGTGTGTAAGCCTGCCGCGTGTCTCTGTTCCGTGGCCTTGATGTTGTGTATCCGCTACTCAGTCCTAAGTCAACAACAACCGGTGTGTGTCCATGAGAGACAAAAAGGGAGTTTGTTATGTCTTTGTCGCACTGTCCTTCAGGAGAGTCTCGAAGCCAGGGACACAATACAAGTTAGGATGTTTTGTATGCAAGGGAAAATAACATTTGCGTTTCACTCTAAATTGTCTATGAATGCATTCTAACTTGTGAAACTAACTTGTAAAAATCTGCTTACAGCCGAGCCAATGGGAGCTCCTCTATTCTGCCCATAAAATGTGGTAAAAACATTCAAAAACCACCGACGATACTCCATTTACATTTCCAGATTTGAATATTAACTAAGTACTAGTGATATAGTTATTATAGCAACGACGTGATCACTACCGTGTGTCCCAATGTTTACATCGTCGAGTGGTCTGCTGCTTTCTCGCTCCCTAACAGTTTATTGTAGATCATAAATCATGCATCTCACCTGGACAGAGGAAGTTTGAGTAGGTATTCCAACAAGTTGGTACACTTTGACAGCTATGTAAGACATGAAAATATGCTTGGTCCCCCCACGCCCCACTCCTTTTCTTCATGAGGATTATGAGTCATTCTATATCTAAATGGGAATATATGAACATTCTATCAGTCGTCATCCTAATGACAGCAGACCTTATACAGTAAGTGATGTTTTTTTATGTTTGTTGGCTGTCATAAAGTCTGCAGTGAGTAATAATCAGTGATGATTGAATGCTTTTTTCAAATCAATGAACCGCGTATGCTAAAATCAAAATACGTAAATACTGAATGTCATTATAAATGTGCCCATTATTACATTACATATATGCTTCAATATACGTTTTCATAACATGGTCACTACTGCCTACTTTGTCTTGTTATATTCTTATTTTACTGTTACTTTATTCCCATTGTTGCTTTTTATTTTTTATTTTTATTGTAATATTTCTTCTTTTTTGTTTCCATTTAAACCCCCATTATTTACTTTTTACTTTTTTTTTTTTTTTTAATTGATCTCAACTCTGTACACTGCTGCTGGAATTTTAACTTTCCTGAAGGAACTCTCCTGAAGGAATCAATAAAGTACTATCTATCTATCTATCTATCTATCTATCTATCTATCTATCTATCTATCTATCTATCTATCTATCTATCTATCTATCTATCTATCTATCTATCTATCTATCTATCTATCTATCTATCTATCTATCTATCTATCTATCTATCTATCTATCTATCTATCTATCTATCTATCTACTTACATCATGTATATAAAAACCTCAATGGAGGTGTTTGGATGTTTTTATAAGGGCTTTATAGGCGGAATTGCGTGACTTCCATAGGCTTCATTTTAAGCAAACTTGTGGACACCCCTGCTTTAAGTAATAATAGCTCAGATTTTAGTTATTTCTGTGTGTGTATCAGTACAAGCTGTTTTTAAATTCCCAGCCAGGGTAGGGCATCAGGTGTAAAAACTAAAGCAAAACCATTCATGCGATTCACTGACTGTTACACCCACTGACAAGGAACTATCGAAAGTAGAAAACAAGTATTGCATTTTAGTTTGTATTTCTTCAATAAGCAAAGATGGTGTTTTTATTTATTTATTTTTTTTTTTTTATGATACTTGTTCGGATACTAGTTCATGCAGTGTACACCATCAGCTTAAGTGAGTCTGTGCATTTAGTGCGCAATGCTTAAACAGATATTAATCTTGTTGAATGCTCAGTAGCACACATTAGGCAAATTGTGGCAATAGTCATTTCAACACTATTAGTGTTGTCTGTGGTTTATACCATGCACACATCCTCATTTTAAACAACATATATGGAGAAAATCAATAACCACCAGTGTGAGATATTAGCAGTTCAGCTGTAGAGAGAAGTGCTCCAGTGTATGCTCTATTAGACTGTTGAGTAATGCTTTTAACTGCGTTACCATAATTAAACACAGTGTACAATTTAACACTCAAAGGAGGGTTCCCGACGTAATGGTTGCAATTAAAGGTCGCAGACAAAGCCGGGGCTGCTTTTGCAGTTGCCGGGCTTGATGCGGGCAATTAATTGAAAACGTAAATACGCATGAGATGAATGAGGATGGTGGTGGATGTGCACTCTGCGGGGTGCAGGGGTTGTACGCTACCCTTCAGAAAGCAAAAGCAGAGGAGGCGCGGGATCTGCCTTGTGTTCCTTTCGGGAAAGAATTGAGCCAATTGGATATGAAGCAGTGTGTGACCCCGCATAACACAAACAAAGGCACAAATTCAATGACTCTTTGAAGAGCGCAGACCTACGCCAAGACTTCATTCAATCGCTATTTGGATCAAACTGTGCACCATTAGTCCCTTCCTGCACGTGCCTGAATTTAAAGTTAAAGTTAAATAAGTCATGAAATATAATTTAAACAAATGATGCCATGAAGCAATGGATAAATAATACATTAAACAACACCCAAGTCTGTGTTTTCACAGTGTATTACTGAAAGTGTAAAAACGGTATGACTTATTTTTACGGTAACATTCTGGCAACTGAACTGCTGGTTGTTTTACCGTAAACTTAAATGTTGTTGTTTTTACAGTGCATTAGTCGAAATGGAAAAAAAAGGTAGCACTTTAATTTTCACACAGCATTTCCAATAATGGAAAAACCGGTACGAATTGTACTCTTACTGTACAATTGTGGCTTAAAATCTAGAGAAGTTGTCTTTACATTGTATTGTTGTAAATGGAAAAACGGTACCACTTTTATTTTTACAGTAAAATTTTGGTATCTGAGCTGCAAGGTTGTTTTTTTTTACCATAAATCTACACTTATTGTACGCTGCATTACTGGAATGAATTAATAAAAAATAAAACATCTCTCTCTCTCTCTCTCTCTCTCTCTCTCCCTCTCTCTTTCTCTCATATATCATATATATATATATATATATATATATATATATATATATATATATATATATATATATATATATATAGGATATACATATACAGTATACATATTTATACATTTATACACATATACACACTAGGGTTGGCCTGCTGCCAATATTTTGGCACCGGTACCGGTATTTCGATACTTTTCTAAATAAAGGGGACCACAAAAAATGGAATCGTTGACTTTATTTTAACAAAAAATCTTACGGTACATTAAACATATGTTTCTTATGGCAATCAAAGAACTATGTTGTCCTTAAATAAAATAGTGAACATACTTGACAACTTGTTTTTTAGTAGTAAGTAAGCAAACAAAGGCTCCTAATTTAGTCTGCTGACATATGCAGTAACATATTGTGTCATTAATAATTTTATTAATTTGTTAACATTATAAAGAACAATCTGCAAACATTGATTATTAATCCACTTTACATTAGTTTAGGATGATACCACAAATGTAGGTATCGATCAGATACCAAGTAGTTACAGGATCATACATTGGTCATATTCAAAGTCCTCATGTGTCCAGGGACGTATTTACTGAGTTAAACATAATATAAGAGGAAAAAAGATTTTCTGACGATAAATAATATAGATGCAATCATAGTAGTATCAACTAGATACGCTATTATACTTGGTATCTTTACAGTGGATGTCATGTGTAGATCCACTCATGGCGTTTCTCAACTTCAAACAGCGCTAGCTTTTGTTAGCGGTGACACCGGTGACCTGTTGTATCCTCCTACGGTGTGTTGTGAAGTATGTTTAGCTATCCTCGTCCTGCAGGGATGATACTTGTAAGAAACTTACTTTATTTGTCGCCATGGAGGCGAAGATTAGTGATTTAGAAGTAGCTAAAACACTGCCGACGCCGGATGCCTGTTCGCTGTTAGCGAGCTCGCCATGTCTTAAAACACCTCTTCCTGAGAGCGTTTCAGTGTTAGAACTTCACCTTTATCATTAGTTTTCAAGCCAAAACGCATCCGGTCTCCATTTTCTGTCTACACACTGTCTGCTTGAAAGTATTCCGTGGTTGTGCGCTGCCGAACATGCTCAACTGCTCGTAAACCCAGCAATGTCACGATGTGACGAATCGCAGTCATGGCCGTTAAAGAACAGAAAATAAAAAATTGTGAACCAGTACTTTTCAAACAGAGTATAGTACCGTTTTGATTCGTTCATACCGCCATACTATATAGTACACGTATATGTACATATATACACACACATAAACAAATATATTTCATAATTTCTGAAGCAGCACTATTAGTCAGCAGTTATTTACGATGCACCCAGAAACTAAAGGAGATTCAGCAGTAACCTGAATAGTAAGAATGAGCAATAATGGTGACTTCTGAACGTCAAACCCTGATACAGTGTATTCTATTTACATCAGTACACATCAAATACCAAATGCAGTTTTATCCGCGAGACACAGTCGCCGAGCGATTAGTCACAGTGATGGTGCAAGCAACTTTGCTCTCAGTCTGCAGAGGACTTGGATAATTCAAAAGCGGGTGTCAAATAAAAATAGAATAGATACACGGAAGAACAGGCAGTCGTCTTGGCAACAGAAAGAGGAAAGCAGCACTTTGTACTCCTTGTTTGCAAAGAGAGGTTGACAGCAAAAACCTTATTAACTCCTCCTAGTTGAGTTCATACCAAAATGGATACATGGATGATACAGCAGAGGATTGGGAGAATGTCATGTGGTCAGATGAAACCAAAATAGAACTTTTTGGTATAAACTCAACTCGTCGTCTTTGGAGGAAGAAGACTACTGAGTTGCATCCCAAGAACACCACACCTACTGTGAAGCATGGGGGTGGAAACATCATGCTTTGGGGCTGTTTTTCTGCTAAGGGGACAGGACGATTGATCCGTGTTAAGGAAAGAATGAATGGGGCCATGTATCGTGAGATTTTGAGCCAAAACCTCCTTCCATCAGTGAGAGCTTTGAATGGTTGACCAAATACTTATTTTCCACCATAATTTACAAATAAATTCTTTAAAATTCCTACAATGTGAATTCCTGGATTTTTTTTCACATTCTGTCTCTCCCAGTGGAAGTGTACCTATGATGAAAATTACAGACCTCTGTCATCATTTTAAGTGGGAGAACTTGCACAATCGGTGGCTGACTAAATACTTTTTTGCCCCACTTTAAAGGTGTCTGCAAAATTGAGAGTGGCGCGGTCTACCTGGATGGCAGCATTTGGGCTCTTGGGGTTGAGTTAGCAGCAGCAACAAGTGTCATGTTAGCATGTGTTAATAAGGTGCTTCATAACATTCCAGTTGCCTGAGGCGGATGAATAAACACTCTTATTTCCTGAGCATAGCGTGCATGTTACACGAACATTCTTGCCTTAACATCAATGAGCGAAAAGTAGTGACAATACCCACACTTTGAGAAGACTACCTTTGAATTTCCCTGGCTCCGGCTCGTTGCAATTATCGCGGTCTTGTTACACGTCGGTCATAGCGTGCGGTGAGACAGCGTGAGCAGGGCGTTATCCGCCCACCCAGCCAATTATCATTAGCGCATTTTCAAAGGCGTCGCTATCCCCACCCCTTGTCTCTGCATGCAGCTGATGTGTTGCCAAAAGCTGACACCTTGCGCTTCATTCAACCAAACAGTCGTAACGAGCCACTTCACATTCGGAGTAACGGCTACGGTAACAGTAATTAATCAGATTACTCGTAACTAAAAGAAATAACGCCGTTAGTACACTGTCATTATCAACACAGACTATGGGCTCATATCTGTATTAGCCAATACTATCAGAAGTGGAAAAGTTGTACAGTATATCTGGACAAACCCAAAGACAAACAATAGATGCAATAATTATTCACTTTGTGACTATGGTTATGTAGGCGTATGGTTTTTCAAGCCAATAGACCAGGGGTAGGTAACCTATCTTTTGATGACCGCATCTGGCTCTCAGATAAATCTTAGCTGACATTGCTTAAAACGATAAGTAATGAATAATTCTGCTGGTAATCACAATGTTCAAAATAACGTTCAAAATACAAACCCCGTTTCCATTTGAGTTGGGAAATTGTGTTAGATGTAAATATAAACGGAATACAATTATTTGCAAATCATTTTCAACCCGTATTCAGTTGATAATGCTACAAATACAACATATTTGATGTTCAAACTGATAAACATTTGTATTTTTTTCAAATAATCATTAACTTTAGAATTTGATGCCAGCAACACGCGACAAAGAAGTTGGGAAAGGTGGCAATAGATACTGATAAAGTTGAGGAATGCTCATCAAACACTTCAACAGGTGTGCAGGCTAATTGGGAACAGTTGGGTGCCAGGATTGGGTATAAAAGCAGCTTCCATGAAATGCTGAGTAATTCACAAACAAGGATGGGGTGAGGGTCAAACAGTTTTAGAACAACATTTCTCAACGAGCTATTACCATCAACGGTCAGTAAAATTATCAAAACCTTCAGAGAATCTGGAGAAATCCCTGCACGTAAGCGATGATATTAGAGACTTCCGTGAAATGCTCAGTCATTCACAAACAAGGATTGGGAAACAGTCACCACTTTGTGAACAAATGCGTGAGCAAATTGTCAAACAGTCTAAAAATAACATTTCTCAACGGGCGATTGCAAGGAGTTCAGGAATTTCACCATCTATGGTCCGTAATACCATCAAAAGGTTCAGAGAAGCTGGAGAAATCACTGCACTTAAGGGATGATATAACGGACCTTCGTTCCCTCAGGCGGTACTGCATCAAAAACCGACATCAGTGTGTAAAGGATATAACCACATGGGCTCAGGAACACTTCATAAAACCATTGTCAGCAACTACAGTTGGTCGCTACATCTGTAAGTGTAAGTTAAAACTCTGCTATGCAAAGCCAAACCCATTTATCAACAACATCCTGAAACGCTGCCGGCTTGGCTGGGCCCGAGCTCACCTAAGATGGACCGATGCAAAGTGGAAAGGTGTTCTGTGGTCTGATGAGTCCACATTTCAAATTATTTTTGGAAACAGAGGACATGGTGTCCTCCAGAATAAAGAGGAAAATAACCATTCGGATTGTTATAGGCACAAAGTTCAAAAGCCAGCATCTATGATGGTATGGGGGTGTATTAGTGCCCAAGGCATGGGTAACTTACACATCTGTGAAGGCCCCATTAATGCTGAAAGGTTCATACAGGTTTTGGAGCAACATTTGTTGTCATCCAAGCAACGTTATCATGGACACACCTGCTTATTTCAGCAAGACAAGTGTTACAACAGCGTGGCTTCGTAAAAAAAGAGTGCGGGTACTTTCCTGGCCCGCCTGCAGTCCAGACCTGTCTCCCATGGAAAATGTGTGGCACATTATGAAGTGTAAAATATGACAGCGGAGACCCCGGACTGTTGAACGGCTGAAGCTCTACATAAAACCAGAATGGGAAAGAATTCCACTTTCAAAGCTTCAACAATTAGTTTCCTCAGTTCCCAAACGTTTATTGAGTGTTGTTAAAAGAAAAGGTGATGTAACACAGTGGTGAACATCCCCTTTCCCAATTAGTTTGGCACATGTGCAGACATGAAATTCTAAGTTAATTATTATTTGCAAAAAAAAATAAAGTTTATGAGTTTGAACATCAATTATCTTGTCTTTGTAGTGCATTCAATTGAATATGGGTTGAAAAGGATTTGCAAATCATTGTATTCTGTTTGTATTTACATCTAACACAATTTCCCAGCTCATATGGAAACGGGGTTTGTATAAAACATTCTCATGCATTTTAATCCATCCATCCGTTTTCTACTGCACCTGTTCAAGAAGTCGCATCAATGGTAAGAACTATTTTATTTATCATTGGTTAACTTCAAAATGACAATGTTATTAAAGAGTAAGAGACTTATTATACTCTAAAAATGTTGGTCTTACTTAAAAAGGCACTTATTTAGTTGTATTCAGGGTTAAAAAATATTATATGGCTCTCACGGAAATACATTTTTAAATATTTGGCTTTCATGGCTCTCTCAGTCAACGAGATTCCCGACCCCTGCAATAGACCTTTGTACAAATCTGGGTTCCGTGATAAATGAAGTGGGATGCTTATAAAACGGAAGCCAGCGTGTGTGGCTGTGTAAGTGTACTTTAATAAGCCTTACTTACTGTACTGACACCATAAAAGTAAGTGCTAGACATCGAGTTGACATCTCAGGCTTTTAGCTTGATGCCTAGAGCACTCCCATTTGAGCCCCGGGAACAATGGAAGCAGGTGCTGAACCAGCCGGGTTACTCGTAGCTGCAAGGACATATGATGAGGCACTAGGATAATAGAAGTGGGAATTACAAAACCCAAAACCAGTTAAGTTGTAAATAAAAACAGAATACAATGATTTGCAAAATCCTTTCCAACCTATATCCAATTGAATGGACTGCAAATACAAGATATTTAACAGTCAATTTGGAAAACGTTATTTTTTGCAAATATTAACTCATTCGGAATTTGATGCCTGCAACATGTTTAAAAAAAGCTGGCACAAGTGGCAAAAAGACAGAGAAAGTTAAAAAATGCTCATCAAACACTTATTTGGAAAATCCCACTGGTGAACAGGCTAATTGGGAACAGGTGGGTGCCATGATTGGGTATAAAAGCAGCTTCCATTAAATGCTCAGTCATTCAAAAACAAGGATGGGGCTAGGGTCACCACTTTGTGAATAAGTGCGCAAGAAAATTGTCAAACAGTTTAAGAACAACATTTCTCAAAAGGGGTATTGAAAGGAATTTCGGGATTTCACCATTTACGGTCCGTAATATCATCAAAAGGTTCAGAGAATCTGGAGAAATCACTGCATGAAAGCGATTATATTACCGACCTTTGATCCCTCAGGCGGTACTGTATCAAAACCTGGCATCAGTGTGTTAAGGATATCACCGCATGGGTTCAGGAATTCTTCAGAAAACCACTGTCAGTAACTACAGTTTGTCGCTACATCTGTGAGTGCAAATTAAAACTCTACTGTGCATAGAGAAAGCCATTTATCAACAACACTCAGAAAAGCCGCTGATTTGGCTGGGTCTGAACTCATCTAAGAAGGACTGATGCAAAGTGTTGAAGTGTTTTGTGGTCTAACGAGTCCACATTTCAAATTGTTTTTTGAAACTGTGGACGTTGTGTCCTCCGGGACAAAGAGGAAAAGAACCATCTGGATTGTTCTAGGCTCAAAGTACAAAAGCCAGCATCTGTGATGGTATGGGGGTGTATTAGTGCCCAAGGCATGGGTAACATACACATCTGTCACGGCACCAAAGGCCTCCGTCAGTCGTAACGACTATGGATACTGCGCCAGTCCAGAGGTCAAGTTTAAACTCAGCGACAACGCCTGCTGTGGCTGATGAGTCCGATGTGGGAGAGGCAAACACGGCCGCATTTACTGCAGATGTAGCTGGGAGGCGCAACTGCAGGAGTGCTTGTCTTCCGCTTGGTTCTTTTTTCATTGGCTGTGGCATGGATCTTTTCCTCGCCAGTCTTCAGCTGTTTGTGAAGGACACTGCGCCATTTGCTGCGGTCAGCCGCTACATCTTCCCAATGTTCAGTGTTTATGTCCAGGGCTTTCATGTCCCGCTTGCAGATATCTTTGAAGCGCAGTTTCGGCCGGCCAACAGATCTCTTGCCAGAGGCAAGTTCGCCATACAGGATGTCCTTTGGGATACGTCCATCCTCCATATGGCACACGTGGCCGAGCCAACGCAGCCTGCGTTGTCTGAGCAGCGTGAACATGGTAGGAAGACCAGCGCGTTGGAGGACTTGGGCATTCGTCACCTTGTCACTCCAATGGATGCCGAGGATGCGGCGAAGGCAGCGCATGTGGAAGGTGTTCAGTTTGCGCTCCTGTTTGGAGTATGTTGTCCATGTTTCGCTGCCATAGAGAAGAGTGCTGACAATGCAGGCGTTGTACACTGCCATCTTGGTAGGAGTTGTCAGCTTCCGGTTCTCCCAGACGCGGGTTGTGAGGCGCCCTAGGGTTGTGGCAGCTTTGCCGATACGTTTGTTGATCTCACCATCAAGGGACAGATTGTCACTGATGGTGGATCCCAGGTAAGTAAATTGTTGTACTATTTTGAGTTGGTGCTTATCAATTGTGATGGCTGGTGGAGTGTCCACTTCCTGACTGAGCACATTGGTCTTGTTTAGGCTGATGGAAAGCCCAAAGTCTTTGCAGGCCTGGGAGAATCTGTCCATAAGGCACTGGAGTTCTGGTTCAGTGTGCGAAATGACGGCGGCATCATCAGCAAAGAGCATGTCCCGGATGGTTGTCTCACGGACTTTGGTCCTTGCTTTAAGACGGGCTAGGTTGAAAAGTCGGCCGTCAGATCTTGTACGTAGATATACCCCTTCTGTTGCAGTCCCAAAAGCATGTTTGATGAGCAGGGCAAAGAAGATACCGAAAAGGGTAGGAGCAAGGACGCAACCTTGCTTGACTCCGCTCTTAATGTGAAATGGGTTGGATATGCTACCCTCATACTGGATGGTTGCCTTCATGTCGTCATGGAAAGATCTGATGAGACTATGGAGCTTTGGAGGGCATCCAATCTTGGGTAGGATGCTGAAGAGCCCTTCTCTGCTAACCAGGTCGAAAGCCTTGGTCAGGTCAATGAAGGATATGTACAGGGGCTTCTGTTGTTCCCTGCATTTCTCCTGAAGTTGGCGTAGGGAGAATATCATGTCCACTGTAGAGCGCTTGGCGCGATAGCCGCATTGAGATTCCGGGTAAACGCGCTCAGCAAGAGTCTGAAGGCGCACAAGCACGACACGGGCATAGAGTTTTCCTACTATATTCAAGAGGGAGATGCCCCTGTAATTGTTACAGTCGCTCCTGTCGCGCTTATTTTTGTAAAGGGTGACAATCTTGGCATCTCTCATGTCCTGCGGCACGGCTCCCTCTTTCCAGCACTGGCAGAGGACATCATGCAAAGGCTGCAGGAGGGTGTCTTTACAGCGCTTGATGAGATCTGGGGGGATGCCATCAGTACCAGGTGCTTTGCCAATCGCTAAGCTGTCGATCGCTTTGTGAAGTTCAGCAAGTGTTGGTTCAGCATCTAATTCCTCAATGATGGGCAGCTGTTCAATGGCATCAAGGGCTGAGGCGACTACAGTGTTCTCTCTGGAGTAGAGTTCTGAATAGCGTCACGGCACCATTAATGCTGAAATGTACATACAGGTTTGGTATACGTTGCCATCCAAAAAACGTTATCATGGACGCCCCTGCTTATTTCAGCAAGACAATGGAAAGCCACGTGTTGCAACAGCGTGACTTCATAGTAAAAGAGTGTGGGTACTAGACTGACCTGCCTGTAGTCCTGAAAATGTGTGGCGCATTATGAAGTGTAATATACGACAACGGAAACCGGGAACTGTTGAACAACTTAAGCTGTACATCAAGCAAGAAAGGGAAATAATCCCGCCTTAAAAGCTTCAAAAATTGGTCTCCTCAGTTCCAAAATGTTTACTGAGTGTAGTTAATCGGAAAAGCCATGTAACACAGTGGTAAAAATGCCCCTGTGCCAACTTTTTTGCAATGTGTTGCTGCCATTGAATTCTAAGTTTATGAATATTTGCAAAAAAAAAACAAAAAAAACAGTGCTGCAGATGAAAACTGGGTTCTGCGAAACAATGTGGGATGTACAATTCAACTCAGTGGATCCGGCAGATTCAAAGGTGTGGTGGTGGGTCTAACTGTGGTCCTATGGCATTACTTTGGCAGGCTGTAGCACACATGGCTCGATGAACAAAATGTACTAAATTGACTGCTCAGCATTCGACACCAGCACTCACCCTTTCTGTCCTGGGAGCGTGGCCTCTGTTGTATGCCAGGAAGCCTACATGGGGATGCCTGCATGTGTGCCTGGTGACAGATGGGGGATAAAGTTGTCAGACCCTTGTTCGAGGGTACTGTCAGACCCCTTTTTTGGCTTGTAACTGTGTTAATTAGTCTACTTGCCCCTCCTGTTAGGTAATTACAGTCTGGATTGGGACACCCTCCAGGGGCCACTGAACACAAGTCAGCAGGGCAGGCAGGATTAGTGTGTAGCACGTATGGCTGAGTCCCCAGTTATAGACACTGAGAAAGCCAGGAATTGTGTAGGGGAGAATGTTGCACAGCATTGCATTAAAGGGGAACATTATCATAATTTCAGAAGGGTTAAAACCAATAAAAATCAGTTCCCAGAGGCTTATTTTATTTTTCCAAGTTTTTTTCAAAATTTTACCCATCATAGAATATCCCGAAAAAAGGCTCTAAAGTGCCTGATTTTCGCTATCTGTGAAGCCACCGTCCATTTTCCTGTGACGTCATCCAGTGATATACATGCTATCCAGGCAGATAGCGCAGCAAGATATAGCGACATTATCTCGGATTCAGACTCGGATTTCAGCGGCTTAAGCGATTCAACACATTACGCATGTATTGAAACTGATGGTTGGAGTATGGAGGCAGATAGCAAAAACAAAATTGAAGAACAAACTGAAGCTATTGAATGAATAGCTATTGACGCTATTCGGCCATGTCTGCCTTAGCATCGCCGGTAAAATGTGCAGACCAAACGTTTGATTAGCTGGCAGTCATGCCGCGACCAAAAATGTCTGATTAGCACATAAGTCAATAACATCAACAAAACTCACCTTTGTGATTTCGTTGACTTTATCGTTGGAAATGCATTTGCTTTGAGTGTCACAGGGAATCCATTCATCTCTGTGCCATGTCTGTTGTAGCATCGCCGGTAAAATGTGCGGACCAAACGAGGGACTTTCGCATCTCTTGACACGGGAGCAACTTAAATCCGTATATTGGTAAGTGTTTGTTTGGCATTAAATGTGGATGGAGGGAAAGGCTGGATGCAAATATAGCTACAAATGAGGCATAATGATGCAATATGTACATACAGCTATCCTAAATAGCATGTTAGCATCGATTAGCATGCCGTGTTAATCGATGCACATTCTACGTAAATCAACTTGAATCCGTCCCTGATCGTGTTGTTACTCCCTCCGACAACACACCGACGAGGCATGATGTCTCCAAGGTACGGGAAAACAGTCGAAAAAACGGAAAATAACAGAGCTGATTTGACTTGCTGCGTGTAATGTGTTTGAGAAAATGGCGTTGACTACCTAGGTGACGTCACGTTTTGACGTCATCGCTCCGAGAGCAAATTATAGAAAGGCGTTTAATTCGCCAAAATTCACCCATTGAAAGTTCGGAAATCGGTTAAAAAAACATATGGTCTTTTTTCTGCAACATCAAGGTATGTATTAACGCCTACATAGGTCTGGTGATAATGTTCACCTTTAAACAACACATACAACATGAACATCACTGTGCACTCTGTGTTTGTGGGGTGTTGTGCTGTTATTTTACAGAGGACGTGATGTGATTAAGGTAATTTGACGCAATTATTGGAAAATATACCTGTGCTTCAGGGGTGAGCTCTATTCCTGTTTGTTGTCTGACCGCTTTGTGGTGCGTGGAGGTTTGTGCAATCAGCTGAGTGCACAGGATGAGCAAACGCATAAGACAGAGATCCGTCTTGCTAACAGACAGTCAACTTGCGGTGCAACAAAAGTCCACACAAACTGAAAGCCAAACACAAATCGATACACAGAGGATGACGGGATTTACCATTGTTGATTCTGGGGCGGGTGAACAATAGAAATAGAAAACAAGACAGTAGACGGATGGGACTTCAGAGATGTGTCCTTTTTGTTTCAGGATGGGCATTTTACTTGATTTCCTTGATCAGCAATACAGGAAATGATCAATTAAACCATGATACTGTTCATATATCCATCCATCCATCCATTTTCTACCGCTTATTCCCTTTCGGGGTCGCGGGGGGCGCTGGCGCCTATCTCAGCTACAATCGGGCAGAAGGCGGGGTACACCCTGGACAAGTCGCCACCTCATCGCAGGGCCAACACAGATAGACAGACAACATTCACACTCACATGTTCATATATTGTTTTAATATTATTGGGAGAATCGCTCTCTGAACTCTTGTTTCAATACTGGTGTTACACTAAAAAGTATAATGCTGCCTGGCAGATTTGACATAACATGAATTAATCTTTATACTGCAAGAATCAACAGCATCTCTTCTAGTTGCAGCCAAGTAGCAAACATGCCAACAGTTAGCATTTGTTAAGTACTGAAATACATACATAAATACATACATACATACATACATACATACATACATACATACACACATACGTTCAAACATAGCTGGAAAAGCTAACATGCTAACGTTAACATGCCAACAGTTAGCATGTGTCAAGTACAAAAATATATGACTTAAGTCTATGCCTAGGCTGACCATATTCTGAAATCCCAAAAAAGAGGACATACATATGCGTCCAGGTGACTAGGTGAAAATTTGCCAATGATACTTGAACTTGCTTTATAAATAATATATTTATTTAAATAGAGCATTTTTTCTCCTCTGTTGACAGCAATGTTGGCGCTAGGAATTTTCAAAATGGGATCCCATGGACCCCATCAAGTCATAAAAATGGGGTCCCACAGTACATTTTTGGGGTCCCACTTTTTTTGTAAGCGTTTTGAAAACAAAGGATAAATGTATGCATTATCCTGTTATATCTCACATTCTATGCTGTGTTTTGGAAAAAAAGGTTGTCATAAACATTACTTAATTCATTAAAAGAAATAATAATAAAAAAAAACAAGCCATATTTATATGCATATCTAAATGTATTCAGTTATAAACATTAATTCACTTTCTTCTTTCCTTCATGGATCTAAACTTTACCGCTGCTTGTAGTTTTTTCTATGTTTTTATTTAATAAGTTGTAGGTGTATTCATTTCAGTATACAAGTGTAAAAAGGGTTTTGCTTTGGTCATGAAATGATGATAATGGTGTGCCAGGGCATACATACATTTTATATTTAATGCTTAAATCTCTACATAAACTTCAGATCTATTCCTCATTTCAAAATTTTTTTTTTTTTTTACATTGTTTTTTTGTTTGTTTGTTTTCCGTCCATTTTTGTCTAACAAAACTGTTTTTTTATGTCAAACACACAAAATAGGTAAACACTTCCACCAAAATTATTTTTCAAAGTGGAAAATTTGATGTGACCTAATCAGGGTAGCGGGGGGTGTAAATTGTAGCGTCACGGAAGAGTTAGTTTTGCAAAGGATTCTGGGTGTTTGTTCATTTGTGCTTATGTTGTGTTACGGTGTGGATGTTCTCCCGAAATATGTTTGTCATTCTTGTTTGGTGTGGGTTCACAGTGTGGCACATATTTGTAACAGTGTTAAAGTTGTTTATACGGCCACCCTCAGTGTGACCTGTTTGGCTGTTGAACAAATATGCCTTGATTAACAACTAAGCCACTATCTCGCTCTCTTGCTCTCTCTGCCCCTCCCTCACTAATTCTGCTGCATGCGCACACCTTCACAATTTGTTTTGTTTTCTTCAACCCCTTCTTAAAGGCCTACTGAAACCCACTACTACCGACCACACAGTCTGATAGTTTATATATAAATGATGAAATATTAACATTGCAACAAATGCCAATACAGCCTTTTTCGTTTACTAAATTGCAATTTTAAATTTCCCGCAAAGTGTGGTATTGAAAACGTCGCAGAATGATGACGCGTATGATGACTCGTGCGTTTGACGTCACCGGTTGTAGCGGACATTTTTTTGCAGCCTGATCCAAGCTATAATTAGTCTGCTTTAATCGCATAATTACACAGGATTTTGTACATCTGTGTTGCTGAATCTTTTGCAATTTGTTCAATTAATAATGGAGAAGTCAAAGTAGAAAGATGGAGGTGGGAAGCGGTGTATTGCGGCTGCCTTTAGCCACACAAACACAGCCGGTGTTTCATTGTTTAAAATTCCCGAAGGTGAAGCTTTACTATGGAACAGAGCGGTCAAGCGAACATGGTTCCCGACCACATGACAACCGGCAGGTTTCGGTGAGAAAATTGTGGTAATAAGTCGGCTCTTACCGTAGTTATGAGCGGAGTTAGCGTCCTCCTGCAGCTGCGGACTATTACCCCCTCCCACCGGAGACACTGGCGGTCACCACACCTGTGGCCACACCCCTCCGACTTTTAGGTACCATATAATTTCACTAAAACACTAGTAACACAACAAGCAGATAGGGGATTTTCCAGAATTATCCTAGTAAATGTGTCTAATAACATTTGAATCGCTCTCACTGCCCACGCCTATTTTTTTTTCTAGTCCTTCACTCTCACCATCCTCATCCACAAATCTTTCATCCTCGCTCAAATTAATGGGAAATTTGTCGCTTTCTCGGCCCGAATCGCTCTAGCTGCTGGTGGCTATGATTGTAAACAATGTGAGGATGTGGGGAGCTCTACAACCAGTGACGTCACGCGTACATCGTCTGCTACTTTATCGTCGATGTTCTCTACTAAATCCATTCAGCAAAAATATGGCAATATCGCAAAATGATCAAGTATGACACATAGAATGTACGACTAAAGTGTATACCGGCAGAAAAGAGCTGAAAAAGCTAACCTGGGACGGCGTGGTGCAGTGGGAAAGTGGCCGTGCGCAACCCGAGTGTCCCTGGTTCAAATCCCACCTAGTACCAACCTCGTCACGTCCGTTGTGTCCTGAGCAAGACACTTCACCCTTGCTCCTGATGGGTGCTGGTTGGCGCCTTGCATGGCAGCTCCCTCCATCAGTGTGTGAATGTGTGTGTGAATGGGTAAATGTGGAAGTAGTGTCAAAGCGCTTTGAGTACCTTGAAGGTAGAAAAGCGTTATACAAGTACAACCCATTTATCATTTTATTTAACCTGCTAACATTAACATGCCAACAGTTAACACGTGTCAAGTACCAAAATATGTGACTTGGAGGTGTCTACCGGCAAAAAATGGTAAAAGAGCTAACACGCTAACGTTACAATGCTAACAGTAAGCCGTAAGAGTACCAAAATATATGATTATGAGGTATATATATCGGTAGAAAAAAAAGATAGCATGCTAACGTTAACGTGCCGACAGTTAGCATGTGTCAAGTACTAAAATATATGACTAAAGTGTATAACGGCATAAGAGAGCTGAAAAAGCTAACATGCTGGCATTAACATGCCAACAGTTAGCACGTGTCAAGTACCAAAATATGTGACTAGGAGGTGTCTAATCGCAAAAATTGGTAAAAGAGCTAACGTTACAATGCAAACAGAAAGCCGTAAGAGTACCAAAATATATGATTATGAGGTATATATCGGTAGAAATAACATGCTTATAGTATGCATGAGTCAAATGTAACCGGTGTTGTTTCTAAATTAACACGACCGACAACAGGGTTTCTGCTTACCTCGTTTTTACTTGTGGCAATGCATCTGACATGAAATACAAATCCATCCATCCATTTTTTACCGCTTGTCCCTTTTTTGGGGTCACGGTGGGTGCTGGAGCCTATCTCAGCTGCATTCGGGCGGAAGGTGGGGTACACCCTAGACAAGTGTTTCAGTCAATATGTTTTAGCAAATGTCCAGCCCCTACACAAATACACTAATACAGAACAAAAAATAATAGTATAATAAGATTCTTAATGAGACAGTAAATACACTTTTCTGTCACCATATGGATGTCTACCTCCCACATAGATATCGTGGACAAAAAGGAAGTAGAAAGGTGTGTCCAACACATACAAAGAGGCAGTTGTCACAAGAATTATTGCAGCATGAGGGATACGGTGAGACAATGGTTTCACATATTGACAAAACATTAAATAAACTTCAGGTATTTTCATGTAACTCACACATTTTGTGTAATTATAACAATAATAAAACACTATCAAATACATTTTATTTACAAGACATAATTGCTATAGTACTATAATATATGACTCTGAGGTGTATACCTGCAAAAATATCTAAAAAAAACAACAACATGCTAACATTAGCATGCTAACAGTAAGAATGCATCAAGTACCAAAGTATATGAGTCTGAGGTCTATACCTGCAAAATTAGTTAGCATGCTCGCAACTGACTAACATTAGTAAAGGGTATTTTGACTTTGTACTGTCTGAATCAGTTGAACTAGCACCTTTTAGTTGAAATTAACTTTTTTACGAAAAAGTGGTTTGTGGTGGGGGCGTGGCCTGCGGACCTGCAGCGAAACAGGGTGTGCCAGGATCGGCTTCGAGATCAGCGACATCCAATCACCTGTTGCTCTGTTAAAAGGCAACTGCCGGGGAGGAGAAAGGTGTTGGAGTTGGTGCAAGAGCGAGAGAGAGAGACAGACAGACACAAAACAATTGCTGAAAAGCAAGACCATTTATTGCAAAATAAAACCATATTGTGAACCTGAACCAGGCTCTCGTATCAGTGCATGGTTGTCCGAGGATCCCGGAATGGAGAAACTTCCACATGGTTATTCCGGGACAACCAGGGATGTTTGAAATATAAAAAATAGATAGCCTGACTTTCCTGAATTTGTGGAATGTTTTGATGGTGGAACGAGCGAAAAACGTGGGAGAAGTAAATGGAAATAAAAAAAGAGTGGAAACAGAAAATTGGGGACTCCGGAAAAGACTGGATTTATTTTGTCCAGGATGAGTGAAATTATTATGGTGGGTTGTGATTTAAACCGGTTGATAAATGTGGGAAATATGGATGATTGGAAAAATTGCCCGTTCATTTTGGAAGAGAAACAATTCCCCGGAAAATGTGGAGAATATAATGGTAGCAGGCAAACATTTTGAAAGTGGAAAGTTTTTAAACGTATAAAGAATAAAGTGGATGACAAATAGGACGAAATAATAATTAGATTACTATTTACAGGATTCTTACAGTTCAATTAATCATTATTAACATGACGGCAACCTGAGGGTTCCTGGTTCAATACCCACCTTCTACCATCTTAGTCACATCCATTGTGTCCTTGAGCAAGACACTTCACCCTTGCTCCTGATGGGTCCTGGTTAGGGCCTTGCATGGCAGCTCCCGCCATCAGTGTGTGAATATGTGTGTGAATGGGTGAATGTGGAAATAGTGTCAAAGCGCTTTGAGTTCCTTAAAAAAAGGTAGAAAAGCGCTATACAGGTATAACCCATAACCATACTTGCCAACCTTGAGACCTCCGATTTCGGGAGGTGGGGGTGTGGTTGGGGGCGTGGTTAAGAGGGGAGGAGTATATTTACAGTTGTTGTGTGCGCAGTTGGGCACTGCACTCTCTAAAAGCCGTAGATGTTATTGTCACATATGCATGATTGATTGATTGATTGAAACTTTTATTAGTAGATTGCACAGTACAGTACATATTCCGTACAATTGACCACTAAATGGTAACACCCGGATAAGTTTTTCAACTTGTTTAATTTGGGGTCCACGTTAATCAATTCACGGTACTAATATGTACTATCAGCATAATACAGTCATCACACAAGTTAATCATCATAGTATATACATTGAATTATTTACATTATTTACAATCCGGGGGGTGGGATGAGGAGCTTTGGTTGATATCAGTACTTCAGTCTTCAACAATTGCATCAACAGAGAAATGGACATTGAAACAGTGTAGGTCTTACTTAGTAGGATATGTACAGCAAGCAGAGAAAATAGTGAGTTCAGATAGCATAAGAACAAGTATATACATTAGAAATACATTCGATTATTTACATTAGGTTATTTACAACCCGGGGAGATGGGATGTGAATGAAGGAGGGTATTAGTAAAGGGTTGAAGTTGCCTGGAGGTGTTGTGGTGCATGTACAGTAGATGGCAGTTTTGTCTTGTTTAAAAGTGTCACAACATTGCTGTTTATGGCAGACAACTGCTTTACGGTAGACGAAAACGCGACTGCTGTTGTTGTGTGTTGTTACCACGCTGATAGGACGTTAATGGAACTGCCTAACAATAAACCCACATAAGAAACCAAGAACTCGCCCTCAATCATTCTACAGTTATAACGTCATTGGGCAGACACGCTGTTTATATTGTGGGAAAGCGGACGTCAAAAACAGGCTGTCCTCACTTGGGTCCGCATAGAGCTGGAGGGGGCGTGGCCTCCTGCTCCGCCTGAAATTCGGGAGATTTTCGGGAGAAAATTTGTCCCGGGAGGTTTTCGGGAGAGGCGCTGAGGGGTTGGCAAGTATGCCCATAACCCATTTACTAATTGTGACTGCAAATATTTTTTACCCTTTTCTAAGGATTTGCAGTAAAATTTGATGTATTCTTGTCCCCCCCCCCCCACCAAATTTAATTGAAATTGGTCGAGTAGCCTTTACGTAATCCTCTCGGCCTTCTGCTTTGTCAACACGTCAACAAAAACAACCTTCTCGCCAAGGGGTTGATAAGACCACGGTAGAACAAGCGGTGTAAGTTGGACTAATTGCGTGTCTCCATCTCATGTCTTCTCATCTGCCGCCCCCTCCCTCAGGAAGCGGCAGGTTTGAGTGCGTGACAGCGCTGATGAGGAGCAGTTTGTTTTACTGGCGTGATTTAATTGACTTGGCGAGCTCGCCGCCACTGGGCTCATTGTCTCCCTGTCGAAGATTACATATTTCCTCTTCATATCTGGACTCTGCAGCCGCCTGGCGCATCCGTCTCCATCCTCCCTCGCCACAGCAAGATCCCTCTACCGCCATGTAAAGCGAGAAGGAGATTTGGTCCTACGTCTAATTAGCGCCTGTCTCCATCATTCTCCTCCTGGCTGGCTCGATACAAGATCCTCACCCCTGAGACCTTACTTTGCCTTTCCTCTTCGTCTCTGACCCGCTTCGTCTCATTATTGCCGCCTTTCTCCTCTTCCCCTTTGCACCCCTCCATCCTTCATTCTCTACATCTCTCTATCATTATTCATCCCTCCGTGTGCTCCCTCTCCCGCTGCCTCCCTTCCACAATGAGTTAATTACGCTCATCCCTGGCACCCTATAGCCAAAGCCTGTGCCCACGGGGCCCGAAGAAGCGTTGCGCTGATGTCGTTTATTTTTAGAAGGCGCCACAAAGAAGAGAAGCGGAGACGTGGAGACAGACAGCTGAAGGTCATCGGGTTTGTTCAGTTTGGGCATAGTTATAACAGAATGTGGAAAAAGAGTGACAAAAACCCACTTTTATAGCGTTGTATGTTCAAGCAAGAATACATTGTGTGGAGTACTGCAGTATTGGTAGGTAGAAAAGAACATTTCGCTATTGGAAAAATGCAGAATGTTCCGTGTCATTTCCAGTTTTCTCTACTCTGCGTTTATATATATATATATATATATATATATATATATTTTTTTTAATTATTAATTCTCTATTATTAATCTACAAAACCTAAAACCAGTGAAGTTGGCACATTGTGTAAAATCATAAATAAAAACAATACAATGATTTGCAAATCCTATTACTAAAACTGCCTTCTTTCATCGCCGTAATATTGCTAAAATTTGCTCCATTCTGTCCACTGAAGACGCTGAGATCATTATCCATGCGTTTGTTACGTCTCGCCTCGATTACTGTAACGTATTATTTTCGGGTCTCCCCATGTCTAGCATTAAAAGATTACAGTTGGTACAAAATGCGGCTGCTAGACTTTTGACAAGGACAAGAAAGTTTGAACATATTACGCCTATGCTGGCTCACCTGCACTGGCTTCCTGTGCACTTAAAGGGGAACATTGTCACAATTTCAAAAGGATTAAAAACAATAAAAATCAGTTTCCAGTGGCTTGTTGAATTTTTTGAAGTTTTTTTCAAAATTTAACCGGTCCCGGAATATCCCTAAATAAAGCTTTAAAGTGCCTTATTTTCGCTATCTTCGAAACCACTATCCATTTCCCTGTGACGTCACATAGTGCTGCCAATGTAAAAAAACAGTGGGAATAGCACAGCAAGATATAGCGACATTAGCTCGGATTCGGACTCGGATTTCAGCGGTTTAAGCGATTCAACAGATTACGCACGTATTGAAACAGATGGTTGGAGTATGAAAGTATTGAAGAAGAAACTGAAGCTATTGAGCGAATAGCTATTGACGCTATTCATAGCCATAGCATGGCCGAATAGCTGTGTTAGCATCGCCGGTAAAATGTGCGGACCAAACGATCAAGACTTTCGCATTTTGTGATAATGGCGCAACTTAAATCCGTCGATTGGTAAGTGTTTTTTTCGCAATAAATGTGGGTGGAAGGAAACGTAATACAGTTGCAAATGCATCTGCAGGTTATCCCTACATCTCTGTGCCATGTCTGCTTTAGCACCGCCGGTAAATAGCATGTTAGCATCGATTAGCTGGCAGTCACGCTGCGACCAAAAATGTCTGATTAGCACATAAGTCAACATCAACAAAACTGACTTTTGTGATTTCGCTGACTTTATCATTGCAAATGCATCTGCAGGTTATCCATAAATCTCTGTGTCATGTCTGTCATTGCCGGTAAATAGCATGTTAGCATCGATTAGCATAGCATGTTAGCATCGATTAACTTGCAGTCACGCCGCTACCAAATATGTCTGATTAACACATAAGTCAACAACAAAACTCACCTTTGTGATTTCGTTGACTTTATCATTGCAAATGCATCTGCAGGTTATCCAAAAATCTCTGTGCCATGTCTGTCATCGCCGGTAAATAGCATGTTAGCATCGATTAGCGTAGCATGTTAGCAGCGATTAGCGTAGCATGTTAGCATCGATTAGCTGGCAGTCACGCCGCAACCAAATATGTCTGATTAGCACATAAGTCAACAACAAAACTCACCTTTGTGATTTCGTTGACTATCGTTGCAAATGCATTTGCAGGTTATCCATACATCTCTGTGTCATCTCTGTCTTAGCACCGCCGGTCAAATGTGAAGACACTACAGCACATTCAATGGGGGTCTGGCGGCAGACACTTTCGCATCTTCGGTGCAACTTGAATCCCTCCCTGTTAGTGTTGTTACAACCTCCGACAACACACCGACGAGGCATGATGTCTCAAAGGTTCCAAAAAATAGTCGAAAAAACGGAAAATAACAGAGCTGAGACCCGTGTGTGTAATGTGTAGAAAATGAAAATGGCGGGTGTATTCTGACGTCATCGCCACTAGAGCAATAAACAGAAAGGCGTTTAATACGCCAAAATTCACCCATTTAGAGTTCGGAAATCGGTTAAAAAAATACATGGTCTTTTTTCTGCAACATCAAGGTATATATTGACGCTTACATAGGTCTGGTGATAATGTTCCACTTTAAGATCTGACTTTAAGGTTTTACTACTTACGTATAAAATACTACACGGTCTAGCTCCAGCCCAGGGGTCACCAACCTTTTTGAAACCAAGAGCTACTTCTTGAGTACTGATTAATGCGAAGGGCTACCAGTTTGATACACACTTAAATAAATTGCCAGAAATAACCAATTCGTTCAATTTAGCTTTAATAAATAAATCTATCCATCTATCTATCTATCTATCCATCTATCTATCTATCTATCTATCTATCTATCTATCTATCTATCTATCTATCTATCTATCTATCTATCTATCTATCTATCTATCTATCTATCTATCTATCTATCTAACTATATATATATATATATATATATATATATATATATATATATATATATATATATATGTATATATATATACATATATATATATATATATATATATATATATATATATGTATAAAAAAAATGGGTATCTGTTATTCCAACGTACATTTTTTTTTTCCTTTCACGGAAGGTTTTTTGTAGAGAATAAATGATGAAAAAAACACTTAATTGAACGGTTTAAAAGAGGAGAAAACACGAAAAAATGAAAATTAAATTTTGATACATAGTTTATCTTCAATTTCGACTCTTTAAAATTCAAAATTCAACCGAAAAAAATGAAGAGAAAAACTAGCTAATTCGAATCTTTTTGAAAAAATTTAAAAAAATAATTTATGGAACGTCATTAGTAATTTTTCCTGATTAAAATTAATTTTAGAATTTTGATGACATGTTTTAAATAGGTAAAAATCCACTTTGAAATACAATTTAAATTTGATTGTACAGATTTTCTAAATTTGCCAGAATAATTTTTTTGAGTTTTAATCATAATAATGTTTGAAGAAAAATGAAGAATTGAATTAAAATGTATTTATTATTCTTTACAATAAATAAAAAAAACAAAAAAAAAATACATGAACATTAATTTAAATTGTCAGGAAAGAAGAGGAAGGAATTTAAAAGGTAAAAAGGTATATATGTTTAAAAATCCTAAAATCATTTTTAAGGTTGTATTTTTTCTCTAAAATTCTCTTTCTGAAAGATATAAGAAGCAAAGTTGAAAAAATAAATGAATTTATTTAAACAAGTGAAGACCAAGTCTTTAAAATATTTTCCTGGATTTTCAAATTCTATTTGAGTTTTGTTTCTCTTCGAATTAAAAATGTCAAGCAAAGCGAGACCAGCTTGCTAGTAAATAAATATAACTTAAAAAATAGAGGCAGCTCACTAGTAAGTGCTGCTATTTATGCAATTTTTAGAACAGGCCAGTGGGCGACTCATCTGGTCCTCACGGGCTACCTGGTGCCCGCGGGCACCGCGTTGGTGACCCCTGCTCCATCCTATCTTGCTGATTGTATTGTACCATATGTCCCGGCAAGAAATCTGCGTTCAAAGGACTCCGGCTTATTAGTGATTCCCAAAGCCCAAAAAAAGTCTGCGGGCTATAGAGCGTTTTCATTTCGGTCTCCAGTACTCTGGAATGCCCTCCCGGTAACAGTTCGAGATGCTACCTCAGTAGAAGCATTTAAGTCTCATCTTAAAACTCATTTGTATACTCTAGCCTTTAAATGGACTCCCTTTTTAGACCAGTTGATCTGCCGTTTCTTTTCTTTTTCTCCTATGTCCCACTCTCCCTTGTGGTGGGGGTCCGGTCCGATGGCTATGGATACTGGCTGTCCAGAGTCGGGACCGATAATTTCCGATATTACATTTACAAACCTCGCTTCCATATGAGTTGGGAAATTATGTTAGATGTAAATATAAACAGAATACATTGATTTGCAAATCATTTTCAACCCATATTCAGTTGAATGCACTACAAAGACAACATATTTGATGTTCAAACTGATAAACTTTTTTTGTGTGTGCAAATAATGATTAACTTTAGTATTTGATGCCAGCAACAAGTGACAAAGAAGTCGGGAAAAGTGGCAATAAATACTGATAAAGTTGAGAAATACCCATCAAACACTTATTTGGAACATCCCACAGGTGTGCAGGCTAATTGGAAACAGGTGGGTGCCATGATTGGGTATAAAAGCAGCTTGAAACTCTGCATGTCAACACCTCTGGCCGCTGCCACACCCAACAAAATGTCGAAGCAACCAGCACTGACCCAATTGAACCTGGCGTCTTCCATTTCTACATCAACACCGTATGAAAAAAATAGTACAAAAACAGGAAATAACGTCCGCAGTAACCTACCACATCGCGAAAGACATACACTATTTGATTTCCTGTTATGCAGCAAATTTTTATTTTATTGATTTTGAAATGTTTTGTGTGACATGCAAAAGCGCACATTATTTGTTTTAAAACATTGTAGTGGCATTCTGTGCAAAAAGTGCACTTTAATTTAGTGTTTTTTTGATATGTCATCTTAGTGACATCATGCACTGAAGTGCACTGTATTTGTTTGAAAATATTATAGTGACTTTCTGGACAAAAAGTGCACTTTAATTAAGTGTTGTTTAGATTGCTCATATTAGTGACATCATGTACAAAAGTGCACTGATAGCTGGTTTTAAAATGTCTCTGATAATCTTGCACTTTCTGTTTTGAAATGACATGAATGTTTGTGCCACTGCTTAATAACTGTTCAATTAATACAGTTTTGGTCAATTGACTTAGTTGTGATTGCCCTCTCTGCATGAAAGTTTAAAATGAGCATATATTAATGCACCATGAACAAGAATGTTTTAATGTAGACACATAGAATCGTCATACGGGTGTGATTATATGCATCAAGTGTTCATTCAAGGCTAAGGCAAAATATCGAGATATATATCGTGTATCGTGACATGGCCTAAAAATATTGAGATATAAATAAAAGGCCATGTCGCCCAGCCCTATTAAGTCATATGTATTGTGCAACCCTCTTTAAGAGGTTCCACTTTAATTATTTCATTATAATCAAATAATAGCAGACAGTTCTCAAAAAATTGCCCCTGGTTGAAACCTTCATTTGTCAAGAACTATATAAAGCTCCATATGAAACCTTCATGTGCCTGCAGGACTAATTGAGCTCAGACTTTGCTGCAAATGTATACAAAGTTTAAAGGGTTACCTTTCAATAGATGAATTTGCTGTACATTTTTACAATGAGGACACGTCCCAGAAATAGAGCTTATTTTCTTTGTTAGTTCATTGCTACAATCTCATTCACAAACAAAGTGCTTTTTTTGTGAGAAAAACATGAGCACATAGAAACTAATACCATTAAGATGATAATGTTTGCTTCACAATCATGTCCAATTGCATTGAGTGTGTGATAACTTCGATAATTGTATCGAAGTTATCACATAACTTTGTGTTACATTGAGTTCAGCTCGCCCTGCGAGAGAACAAACGCTGTCTTTGATCCTACGAAGCAAAAGGCTTGTAAAACTCCACTGTGTAAGATGAGAAGGGACATGAAGGCGTCAGTTTCATTTATGTATGGTTATCCACAGGAATATTTTGTCTTGACCCGAGATCTACAAAGCAGAGAAGAAGCAGGGCCTGACTCCCCTCCAGGCATCTTTTCTTTGAACTGTTCTGTGACCGAGGGCAACGGCTGTTTACGACCTTTTCTTTGAACCAACCTTTTCTTTGAACTGGTTTTGCAATTAAAGGCGGTGGAAGTTTACGACCCCCCTCCCTTAAAAACAGCTGTTGCCATGTAATCAGGGAGAGTCCAAATAAAAGAGGAGGCGTACAATCTGTGACGTTTGGTGGGCATCGTGGTGTGGATTGCGTTCTCTCGTTGGTGCAGTCGGAATGGAACACAGCGTGAAGGTAAGAATGATGATTTATTAATATACTAAAGAACAAACTAAGAAAACAAACACTTGCACGAAGGCACTAACAAACAAAACCAACAGAACGCTAGCATGTGAGCTAGCGAAACAAACAAACAAAATAACATGGAAGCTAATCGAGTACAAAAGGTAGTTACCACAATGTGGGATAGCGACGTCACCTGTTGTGTCGGAAGCAAACTACACTGCGAGACCGAAAAGCAAACAAAGGCAGGCTTAAATAGGGACAGAAAATTAGGAGGCAGGTGCGTGACGACAAACAAGAGACAGGTGACACTAAATGCGTAACTAGGCAACAGAAACAAAACAGGAAGGGCCACCAGGAACTAAGGATATCAAATACTAAACAGGGTGATAACACAACAGAACAAAACCAGAACATGCCATGATCCAAGTAGTGGATCATGACACAATCTTTTATCAGAGCGTGGTGAGACACCGTACAAGGGTACAGGTGTACCCGCTCTCCTCATTGAGCCAAATTTAATTCTGTCTCTGTTTAATTCATTGCTTCTTGTCTTGTTTGATATGTCATCAGTGTTTGAAGCTGATAGTAGCTCTTATGGTTTAAGGATCACTGCAGTTCGGATGCATCACTGCTTTACTTTGCCACTAACAGTCATGCTGATTAAGACCTCGTCACTTCACTTACACAAAGCTACATGCTGTAAATACCGCATGACAAATTTAGGCGGTAGACTTGTGTTCATTTACCCTCTAATAAACAAAGCAATCACTGACAGACTTAGGCTCAAAATTATGAGGCAATTATGTAAAACAGCAGATTTTCCCACTTCACCTTCAGCGCTTGTTTTACACGGCTACGCACCCTGATGCAGATTCATCATAAACCCCTTACTCCCTAAACTCTCGTGTGAGTTTATACAGGCGACACACATGAATAATCATGACTAAACACGGTGCGATTTTTGCTAAATGGAATCCATGTAAACGTGAGTCACTAACCCCCCTCCTTCCTCAAGAGAGGTGGTCCTAATTAGAAGCCATGTCGTTTCATGGTAACATATTTGTCAATTCTTCCACTGGTTGCATGAATTAAGTGGGAGAGGGATGTGTAATGTCATGGGGTAAAAACCCCGTTTCCATATGAGTTGGGAAATTGTGTTAGATGTAAATATAAACGGAATACATCCATCCATCCATTTTCTACCGCTTATTCCCTTTCGGGGTCGCGGGGGGCGCTGGCGCCTATCTCAGCTACAATCGGGCGGAAGGCGGGGTACACCCTGGACAAGTCGCCACCTCATCGCAGGGCCAACACAAATAGACAGACAACATTCACACTCACATTCACACACTAGGGCCAATTTAGTGTTGCCAATCAACCTATCCCCAGGTGCATGTCTTTGGAAGTGGGAGGAAGCCGGAGTACCCGGAGGGAACCCACGCATTCACGGGGAGAACATGCAAACTCCACACAGAAAGATCACGAGTCTGGATTTGAACCCAGGACTGCAGGACCTTCGTATTGTGAGGCAGACGCACTAACCCCTCTGCCACCGTGAAGCCCCTAAACGGAATACAATGATTTGCAAATCATTTTCAACCCATATTCAGTTGAATATGCTACAAAGAAAACATATTTGATGTTCAAACTGATAAACATTTTTTTTTTTTGCAAATAATTATTAACTTTAGAATTTGATTCCAGCAACACGTGACAAAGGGGTTGGGAAAGGTGGCAATAAATACTGATAAAGTGGAGGAATGCTCATCAAACACTTATTTGGAACATCCCACAGTTGTGCAGGCTAATTGGGAACAGGTGGGTGCCATGATTGGGTATAAAAACAGCTTGCCTAAAAATGCTTAGTCTTTCACAAGAAAGGATGGGGCGAGGTACACCCCTTTGTCCACAACTGCGTGAGCAAATAGTCAAACAGTTTAAGAACAACAATTCTCAAAGTGCAATTGCAAGACATTTAGGGATTTCAACATGTACGGTCTATAATATCATCAAAAGGTTCAGAGAATCTGGAGAAATCCCTCCACATAAGCGGCATGGCCAGAAACCAACATTAAATGACCGTGACGTTTGATCCCTCAGATGGCACTGTATCAAAAACCGACATCAATCTCTAAAAGATATCACCACATGGGCTCAGGAACACTTCAGAAAACCACTGTCACTATATACAGCTCGTCGCTACATCTGTAAGTGCAAGTTAATGCTCTACTATGCAAAGCTAAAGCCATTTATCAACAACATCCAGAAATGCCGCCAACTTCTCTGGGCCCGAGATCATATAAGATGGACTGATGCAAAGTGGAAAAGTGTTCTATGGTCTGACAAGTCCACATTTCAAATTGTTTTTGGAAATATTCGACATCTTGTCATGTGGACCAAAGGGGAAGCGAACCATCCAGCCTGTTATCGACACAAAGTTCAAAAGCCAGCATCTGTGATGGTATGGGGGTGCATTAGTGCCCAAGGCATGGGTAACTTACACATCTATGAAGGCACCATTAATGCTGAAAGGTACATACAGGTTTTGGAATAACATATGCTGCCATCTAAACGCCATCTTTTTCATGGACGCCCCTGCTTATTTCAGCAAGACAATGCCAAGCCACATTCAGCACGTGTTACAACAGCGTGGCTTCGTAAAAAAAGAGTGCGGGTACTTTCTTGGCCCGCCTGCAGTCCAGACCTGTCTCCCATCGAAAATGTGTGGCACATTATGAAGCGTAAAATACGACAGCGGAGACCCGAGACTGTTGAACGACTGAAGCTCTACATAAAACAAGAAGGGGAAAGAATTCCACTTTCAAAGCTTCAACAATTAGTTTCCTCAGTTCCCAAACGTTTATTGAGTGTTGTTAAAAGAAAAGGTGATGTAACACAGTGGTGAACATGCCCTTTCCCAACTATTTTGGCACGTGTTGCAGCCATTACATTCTAAGTTAATTATTATTTGCAAAAAAATAAAATAAAGTTTATGAGTTTGAACATCAATTATATTGTCTTTGTAGTGCATTCAACTGAATATGGGTTGAAAATGATTTCCAAATCAATGTATTCCGTTTATATTTACACTGAACACAATTTCCCAACTCATATGGAACAGGGTTTGTACATATTTGGATTGGCAGAAGAAATACCCTTTTTAAATCTACAACATTGAAAATGCAATGGTCAAACAAAGTCTGAGGTGGGACACTGGTGGACCTGCATCTTATGTACACAGAACTAAATAATCCAATAAAGTAGTAAAGTTGGGGATTGTTATCGACAATAACTTTTCTTTTAAATCTCACATATAAAACTTGTGTCCAAAAGAGGGCTGGGCGATATGGCCTTTTACTAATATCTCAATATTTTTAGGCCACGTCACGATACATGATATATATCTCGATAATTTGCCTTAGCCTTGAATTAACACTTGATGGATATAATCACACCTGTATTTATGTGTCTACATTAAAACATTATTTATCATACTGCATTAGCATATGTTAATTTTAAACTCTCATGCAGTCAATTAACCAAAACTGTATTTATTAAACAGTTATTAAGCAGTGGCACAAACATTCATGTAATTTTAAAACAAAGTGCAAGATTATCAGAGACATATTAAAACAAGCTATTAGTGCACTTTTTGTGCATGATGTCACTAAGATGACATATCAAAACAACACTAAATTAAAGTGCACTTTTTGTTCAGAACACCACTACAATAGTTTAAAACAAATAAAGTGCACTTTTGTGCATGATGTCACAAGATATTTCAAAAACTGTAAAATAAAAATTAGCTGCATAGTAGGAAATCAAATAGCGTATGTCCTTCGCTACAGTATGTGGTAGGTTACTGCGGCCGTTATCTCCTGTTTTTGAAAAAAAATTCCATACGGTGTTGATCTGGAAATGAAGACGCCAGGCTCAATTGTGTCAGTGCTGGTTGCTTCGGCATTTTGTTGATGTGGCACCAGCGAGATGTTGACATGCGGAGTTTCAAGCACTCTTCATTCTCTAGCGGGTGACTTTTCAAATGATGCCACAAATTAGTGGTGCAGCTACTTTTTGTAGCAACGCATTTGCCGCATACTTGACATATTACGGTTGTCTGCTCAACATCTTCCCGCTTGAAGCCAAACCACCGCCAGACGATCGACCCCGTGCTGTTTTTCTTGGGAATTAATTCTTCTTCCTCCATTTGTTACCAGATTCGCACCTTCTCTCTTCGTATTACCAATCGCACCGCTCCGCTTGCACCACCTGTGCCGCTACCTCTCTGCTCCACGAGGTCGTATGACGTTACATGCGCAACAATATGTAAGAAGGTGCGCTTGTCTTATCTGTCTGTGAGAAGGAGAGACAAGAAAGAGTGAGAAAAGCCTGTAGTGTAATGTCCACAGCTAAAAACAACTGCATGAGAACGTGCACCCGAATACTCACAAATTAGTCATTTTCTATATCGCACAGAGACAGACCGCGATATATCGAGTATATTCGATATATCGAGTATTGGGAAAAATGTATGAGATTATATGCATCTTTTTTTTGTTGTTGTGGTTTTTATTTATTACACTTTCATTGGCCAATCCCCCTTTCTCTACTCCCCCCAGACAATGCTGGTTGTTCATGGTGAAAGATGGCAAATTTGAACTTATTAATATTCCATTTTAAGGACAGGTTCAAAAGTCCCGAGTAGTTATCTATTTCTTGTAAAATACTAGGCTGTTTAAAAATAATAATAATAATAAAAAAATCAACTTTCATCTGTATTATAATATAAGGACAATTATTTTACTATTAATCCAAACAATAAAGTAGTAAAGTTGGGGATTGTTATCAATGACAACTTGTCTTTTAAATCTCACATAGAAAAACTTGTGTCCAAACTTAAAATCAAATAGTTTTTTATGATATAAGGACAATTAGTTTACTATTAATCCAAACAAAAAAGTAGTAAAGTTGGGGATTGTTATCGATGACATCTTGTCTTTTAAATCTCACATAGAAAAACTTGTGTCCAAACTTAAAATTAAATAGTTTTTTTTCTTGAGAAACAAGACCTGTTTTTCCTTACAAGTTAGGAAACTTTGTTTTTATACTATACTTCAGTTCAGTTCAGTTTCGGTTTATTTCGAACATGCATACGATACAATGTAATGCATCACATATTTCCTGTTGTTTCATTAAAGCACGTTCGAAAAGGAGTAGGAAGAAGCAGAGCTTATTTAATCCTACCCCTTTTCATACCATAGCATCCATCCATCCATTTTCTACCGCTTATTCCCTTTTGGGGTCGCGGGGGCGCTGGCGCCTATCTCAGCTACAATCGGGCGGAAGGCGGGGTACACCCTGGACAAGTCGCCACCTCATCGCAGGGCCAACACAGATAGACAGACAACATTCACACTCACATTCACACACTAGGGCCAATTTAGTGTTGCCAATCAACCTATCCCCTGGTGCATGTCTTTGGAAGTGGGAGAAAGCCGGAGTACCCGGAGGGAACCCACGCATTCACGGGGAGGACATGCAAACTCCACACAGAAAGATCCCGAGCCTGGATTTGAACCCAGGACTGCAGGAACTTCGTATTGTGAGGCAGACGCACTAACCCCTCTGCCACCGTGAAGCCCATACCATAGCAATTGTATCTAATTTCCTTGTTCTCTGTAACAGAACAGTGAACAAATAAATAACAAATAAATAATATACCATAGTAAGCAAACAAATATTAAATACATAAATAATGTTTGTCTCAATAAAAAAAAGTGAAAAAAAAAGTGTTTAAGATCATAATTCTTGTTTTGTGTACTTTATGAACACTTGTAGTTTGAACAGTCTCTTAAACTGAATGAAATGGTAAATGGTAAATGGGTTGTACTTGTATAGCGCTTTTCTACCTTCAAGGTACTCAAAGCGCTTTGACACTATTTCCACATTCACCCATTCACACACTAATACAAGTCCCTAACCACGACCCATCAGGAGCAAGGGTGAAGTGTCTTGCTCAAGGACACAAAGGACATGAAGAGGTTGGTAGAAGGTGGGGATCGAACCAAGAACCCTCAGGTTGCTGGCACGGCCACTCTCCCAACTGCGCCAATCATATGAAGTGTGAAGTTAATTATATTTATATAGCGCTTTTTCTCTAGTGACTCAAAGCCCTTTTACATAGTGAAACCCAATATCTAAGTTACATTTAAACCAGTGTGGGTGGCACTGGGAGCAGGCGGGTAAAGTGTCTTGCCTAAGGACACAACGGCAGTGACTAGGAGGGCAGAAGCTGGGATCGAACCTGGAACCCTCAAGTTGCTGGCATGGTCGCTCTACCAACCGAGCTATACCGCTATTGGTGCTTTGTTTGAATTCTTTGGTTAATCCATTACATAATTAAATTCCACATATTGATAGGCTAAATGTTTTAAGTGTGTACAAACCCCGTTTCCATATGAGTTGGGAAATTGTGTTAGATGTAAATATAAATGGAATACAATGATTTGCAAATCCTTTTCAACCCATATTCAATTGAATGCACTACAAAGACAAGATAATTGATGTTCAAACTCATAAACTTTATTTTTTTTTTGCAAATAATAATTAACTTAGAATTTCATGGCTGCAACACGTGCCAAAGTAGTTGGGAAAGGGCATGTTCACCACTGTGTTACATCACTTTTTCTTTTAACAACACTCAATAAACGTTTGGGAACTGAGGAAACTAATTGTTGAAGCTTTGAAAATGGAATTCTTTCCCATTCTTGTTTTATGTAGAGCTTCAGTCGTTCAACAGTCCGGGGTCTCCGCTGTCATATTTTACGCTTCATAATGTGCCACACATTTTCAATGGGAGGCAGGTCTGGACTGCAGGCGGGCAGGGAAAGTACCCACACTCTTTTTTTACGTAGCCACGCTGTTGTAACACTTGTCTTGCTGAAATAAGTAGGGGCGTCCATGATAACGTTGCTTGGATGACAACATATGTTGCTCCAAAACCTGTATGGACCTTTCAGCATTAATGGTGCCTTCACAGATGTGTAAGTTACCCATGCCTTGGGCACTAATACACCCCCATACCATCACAGATACTGGCTTATGAACTTTGCGCCTATAACAATCCGAATGGTTATTTTCCTCTTTGTTCTGGAGGACACCACGTCCTCTGTTTCCAAATATAATTTGAAATGTGGACTCGTCAGACCACAGAACACTTTTCCACTTTGCATTAGTCCATCTCAGATGAGCTCAGGCCCAGCGAAGCCGGCGGCGTTTCAGGGTGTTGTTGATAAATGGGTTTGGCTTCGCATAGTAGAGTTTTAACTTGCACTTACAGATGTAGCGACCAACTGTAGTTACTGACAGTGGTTTTATGAAGTGTTCCTGAGCCCATGTGGTGAAATCTTTTACACACTGATGTTGGTTTTTGATGCAGTACCGACTGAGGGATCAAAAGCCCGTAATATCATCGCTTACGTGCAGTGATTTCTCCAGATTCTCTGAACTTTTTGATGATTTTACGGACCGTAGATGGTAAAATACCTAAACCCCTTGCAATAGCTCGTTGAGAAATGTTCTAAAACTGTTTGACAATTTGCTTACAAATTGGTGACCCTCGCCCCATCTTTGTTTGTGAATTACTTAGCATTTCATGGAAGCTGCTTTTATACCCAACCATGGCCCTCAACTGTTCCCAATCAGCCTGCACACCTGTGGGATGTTCCAAATAAGTGTTTGATGAGCATTCCTCAACTTTATCAGTATTTTTTGCCACCTTTCCCAACTTCTTTGTCACGTGTTGCTGGCATCAAATTGTAAAGTTAATTATTATTTGCAAAAAAAAAAAAAAGTTTATCGGTTTGAACATCAAATATGTTGTTTTTGTAGCATATTCAACTGAATATGGGTTGAAAATGATTTGCAAATCATTGTATTCCATTTATATTTACATCTAACACAATTTCCCAACTCATATAAAAACGGGGTTTGTACGAGAATACAAATGTTTTAAATTAGATTTTCCTCGAAGATTATATTTCTCCTCTTAAGTTTAGAAGACTTGTTGTGCATTCTTGAGTAGCAATTTAAAATTTGCTTTGTACATAATTTTAACTGTTTGGAAATTCACCAAATCGTTGAATTTCAATAATTGGGATTTAATAAATAATGTCCGACATTATGTATTATTCTAATTTATCTTTTTTGTAAAACAGTTAGTGAATGAAGTGCACATTTGTAGTTGTTTCCCCATATTTCTACACAATAACTCAGATATGGTAACACGAGCGAGTAATAGAGAACATGAAGTGATTTTCGGTCCGGAACATGTTTTGCTTTATTCATTATTCACATGTTTCTTGCTACTTTATGTTGTATATTTTATACATGAGATTTCCAATTCATTTTATCATCTCTTATTACACCCAAAAACGGGTGTTCTTTTGCCCTTTCAATATTTACTCCATCTATCTGTATTTGTGTTTGACTTTCTATTCTACTGTTACCAAAGAGTATTATTTTAGTTTCACTGAGATTCAAAGATAGTCTGCTTTTGTCAAACTATCTTTTTAATTTGTTAATTTCTTCTCTTTTTATTTGTTTTATCTTCTGCGTGTTCTCTCCTGAACAAAATGCAGTTGCATCACCTGCAAATAAAAGTAACTTTAAGTCCTTTGTAACTTTACTTAAATCTCATAAAAGTGTAAAAATGAGTGAAATACTGCACATTCAAACGTAAAAACAACTCAATCTTTAATTGTTCCAATTGTCTATCCTGACCCCGCTGGTCTTTCACCGACTGCCTTGATTCCGTGCCAACTGGCAAGCGCACATGGGTCATTGGCAAAGACGATACTTTGGTTTCCCAGCCTGCATGGCATCACCAAGGGCCACTCCATTAGGAGGGGATTACTAATTGAGAAGAGTTGAAAGGGTCAGCATTGAAGGGGGGAACGACAATGAGAGTGGAGTCCTGGCTGTTTCTGGAGGGCAACACATTTAACACTGGTGGGATGAATCAGATCTGATCCAAAAGAAGCACCAGGCTCATTGTTGTGTTGCTAAATGACTTCAATAGAACCAACAACGTTTTTACATTAATATACTGTAGCAGTAGGGATGCAACGATTGGTCAACGTTGCCGACAATAAAATTTGTCGCCGACAATTATATTTGACGAGAATAGTCGTGACATCATACCATGAATTGATTAACGTGAGACCCGACTTCAAGGCCTACTGCAATGAGATGTTCTTATTTAAACGGGGATAGCAGGTCCATTCTATGTGTCATACTTGATCATTTCGCGATATTGCCTTATTTTTGCTGAAAGGATTTAGTAGAGAACATCCACGATAAATTTCGCAACTTTTGGTGCTGATAAAAAAGCCTTGCACATGATATGCGGTTGACGTCAGGGGTTGTGGAGCTCCTCACATCTGAACATTGCTTACAATCATGGCCACCAGCAGCGAGAGCGATTCGGACCGAGAAAGCGACAATTTCCCCATTAATTTGAGCGAGGATGAAAGATTTGTGGATGAGGAGAGTGAGAGTGACGGACTACAAAAAAAAAAAAATATACAGTGGGAGCGATTCAGATGTTATTAGACAAATTTACTATGATAATTCTGGAAAATCCCTTATCTGCCTATTGTGTTACTAGTGTTTTAGTGAGATTATATGGTCGTACCTGTACAACCTGAAGGTCGGCCCTGCACCTTTCTTCAGCACCATTCGACGGGTGGTGGCAATGCCCATCTCTGCCCTTTGCAAGGGACCCTCTTGGAAACACGATCTTTCGAAATGATTGCTGCATAATACACTGTACTTTGTGTGTGTGGTCCAATCCAACTGTGTTTGCTTGACCGCTCTGTTCCATAGTAAAGCTTCACCGTCATTTTTCGGTATTGTAAACAATGAAACATCGGCTGTGTTTGTGTTGCTAAAGGCGGCCGCAATACACCGCTTCCCACCTACAGCTTTCTTCTTTGACGTCCCCATTATTCATTAAAGGGGAACATTATCACCAGAGCTATGTAAGCGTCAATATATACCTTGATTGTGCAGAAAAAATACCATTTATTTTTTTAACCAATTTCCGAACTCTAAATGGGTGAATTTTGGCGAATTAAACGCCTTTCTGTTTATCGCGCTGGAGGCGATGACGTCAGAATGTGACATCGCCGAGGTAACACACCCACCATTTTCATTTTCAACACATTACAAACACCGGGTCTCAGCTCTGTTATTTTCCGTTTTTTTGACTATTTTTTGGAACCTTGGAGACATCATGCCTCGTCGGTGTGTTGTCGGAGGGTGTAACAACACTAACAGGGAGGGATTCAAGTTGCACCACTGGCCCGAAGATGCGAAAGTGTCTGCCGCCAGACCCCCATTGAATGTGCCAGAGTGTCTCCACATTTGACCGGCGATGCTAAGACAGACATGGCACAGAGATGTATGGATAACCTGCAAATGCATTTGCAACGATAGTCAACGAAATCACAAAGGTGAGTTTTGTTGATGTTGACTGCCATCTAATCGATGCTAACATGCTATTTACCGGCGGTGCTGAAGCAGACATGGAACAGAAATGTATGGATAACCTGCAGATGCATTTGCAACTATATTACGTTTCCTTCCACCCACATTTAATGCGAAAAAAACACTTACGAATCGACGGATTTAAGTTGCTCCAGTGTCAAAAGATGCGAAAATCCTGATCGTTTGGTCCGCACATTCTACCGGCGATGCTAACGCAGCTATTCGGCCATGCTATGGGTATGAATAGCGTCAATAGCTATTCGCTCAATAGCTTAAATTTCTTCTTCAATATTTTCATACTCCAACCATCTGTTTCAATACATGCGTAATCTGTTGAATCGCTTAAGTCGCTGAAATCTGAGTTTGAATCCGAGCTAATGTCACTAAATCTTGCTGTGGTATCCCCATTGTTTGTTTACATTGGCAGCACTGTGTGACGTCACAGGGAAATGGCCAGTGTCTTCGCAGAGAGCCGAAAATAAGGCACTTTAAAGCTTTATTTAGGGATATTCCGAGACCGGTAAAATTTTGAAAAAAACTTCAAAAAATACAACAAGCCACTGGGAACTGATTTTTATTGTTTTTAACCCTTTTGAAATTGTGATAATGTTCACCTTTAAACAAATTGCAAAAGATTCAGCAACAAAGAGGTCCAGAATTCTGTGAAATTATGAAAACAGACGACTTATAGCTGAGAACGGTGCTAGAACAAAATGACCTCTACAATGCGTGACGTCACGCGCACGCGTCATCATACTGAGACGTTTCAACAGGATACTTCGACGCAAAATTAAAAATTCCAATTTAGTAAACTAACCCGGCCGTATTGGCATGTGGTGCAATGTTAATATTTCATCATTGATATATAAACTATCAGACTGCGTGGTCGGTAGTAGTGGGTTTCAGTAGGCCTTTAAAGAAGATGAAAAACTTATTAGGGGGTTACCATTTAGTGGTCAATTGTACGGAATATGTACTGTACTGTGCAATCTACTAATAAAAGTTTCAATCAATCAACCAATCATCACTCGTGTATTTCCGTGCAGAAGAGGCTCTACGTGGCCACTCGCATGTACACAACATGTAAAGTATGAGAACATTTTCTTTTTTTCTTGTTAAAAACATAAATACTTCGCTAATTTTGCAAAGCGGATTTTATTTTTATGGCTGTACATTTGTGATACGCCAGCATTTAAAGCGGAAGAATGATGTCAGACGTCTGGAAGAATGATGAGGACTAAGCCTCGGTAAGATTGTTTGCTTGTCTTGTGCCTTGCTAGCTAGCCAACAAGTGAGAGACAAATTTGTGTAGAAAATAACTTCAACTATCATATTAGCCAAAGTCAGCGAGCTAAACATGGTTGACGTCAATTCAAGTATTTTTTTTAAAACAGACTCAATTTGGAATGTCGTAAAAAAAAAAGGCACAATAACAAACGCGAACTGTGCGTTCAATAAGATGTTGGTCCACCTTTTGCAGCTATTATGGCTTCAACTCTTCTGGGAAGGCTGTCCACAAGGTTGCAGAGTGTCAGAGTTATTTGGTGACGAACCCCAAGATGCATAGATGGAGACAGGCATGGAATGAGAAAACATGATTTAATTAAATACTAAGACAAAAACAAAACCAAAAGGGTACAAACACAAAGCGCACACGAGGCGGATAATCAAACAAAAGGAGCTAGCCTGGGAGCTAGAAAATAACGAACAGGATCTTAGCGGGGAAGCTAGCGGGTAGTGAACAGGCAAACGGAAGTCGTACTTGTATAATGAAAAATAAAACGGAAGCAGGGAACAAAAAAACAGTAAGCTACAAACATCAACTGAACATAGCTTACCGCTACGCTACAAAGACAAGGTATGACACAACAGGAGCTATAACACATCACAAGAGCGACTAGACGTGACATCGACAAGACAATACAATGATCCAGCAACTGACACAAAACAAAGCAGGTACAAATAGGTGCAGGCTGATTGGCAACAGGTGTGGCCAGGTGCCAATCAGCCGCAGCTGAGGAGGAACACAGCACTCAGGGAATAAGACAGGAAGCTGACAAAATAAGAGCACTAGACAGGAACTAAGGACAGGACATACTAAACACAGAGGAAACAGATAAATGCAGAGAAAAAAACTAAAACATAGACAAACTGTCAGGGGAAAACCTGACACAGAGTCTGTTTATGGGTATTTTCGAACATTCTTCCAAAAGCGCATTGGTGAGTTTACACACTGATGTTGGTCAAGAAGGCCTGGCTCTAAGTCTCCGATCTATTTCATCCCAAAGTTGCTCTATCGGGTTCAGGTCAGGACTCTGTGCAGGCCAGTCAAGTTCATCCACACCATACTCTGTCATCTATGTCTTTATGGACCTTGCTTTGCGCACTGGTGTAGTCATGTTGGAAGAGGAAGGGACCCCCTACAAACTGTTTCCACAAGGTTGGGAGCATGGAATTGTTCAAAATGTTTTGGTATTCTGGGGGCATTCAAAGTTCCTTTCACTGAAACTAGGGGGCCAAGCCCAACTCCTGAAAACATACCACACCATAATTCTTCCTCAACCAAATTTCACAATCGGCACAATGCAGTCTGAAATGTACCGTTCTCCTGGCAACCTCCAAACCCAAACTCCATCAGATTGCTAGATGAAAAAGTGTGATTCATCACTCCAGAGAATGCGTCTCCACTGCTCTAGAGTCCAGTGGTGACGTGGTTTACACCAGTGCATCCGACACTTTGCATTGGACTTAGTGATGTATGGCTTAGATGCAGCAGCTCGGCCATGGAAACCCATTACATACAGCTCTCTGGGTACTGTATGTGGGCTAATTGGAAGGTCACATGACGTTTGGAGCTCTGTAGCAACTGTGCAGAAAGTCGGCAACCTCTTTGCACTATGCGCTTCAGCATCCGCTGACCCCTTTCTGTCAATTTACGTGGTCTACTGCTTCGTGGCTGAGTTGCTGTTGTTCCCAAACTCTTTCCCAAATATTTGTAGAAACAGTCTCCATGCCTAAGTGCTTGATTTCATACACATGTGGCCAGGCCAAGTGATTAGGACACCTGATTCTGATCATTTGGATGAGTGGCCAAATACTTTTGGCAATATAGTGTATCACAACATTAAACATACATTCTATTAAATAGCCAACATTAACAATTAATCAAAGGTAAAAATCAACCTATAGGTTGATTAGCAACACTAAATTGGCCCAAGTGTGTGAATATTGTCTGTCCATCTGCGATGAGGTGGTAACTTGTCCAGGGTGTAACCCGCCTTCCGCCCAAATGCAGCTGAGATAGGCTTAAGCACCCCCCGCAACCCTGTAAGGGACACGAGGTAGAAAATTGATGGATGGATGGATAGAATTCAACACATTGAGTCTATTAGAGTGTTAAACCTGCCAGGTGTTAATCAGTAGTCAACACACCAGGGTGAAGCTTTTTAAACATCATCAAAAAAATGCTTTTCTTTTACAAATTTAGAGTTTATGTTTTGTTGTTTGTTTTCATTGTTGCTAGTGTAATTGTTATAGGTTATTTGTTTGGGCAGCACGGGGACACAGGGGATAGTGCATGTGCCTCTCAACACGAAGGTTGTGAGTTCAATCCCGGGCTTGGGATCTCTCTGTGTGGAGTTTGCATGTTCTCCCCCTGACTGCGTGGGTTCCACTAAATTGGCCCTAGTGTGTGAATGTGAGTGGGAATGTTGTCTGTCTAACTGTGTTGGCCCAGTGATGAGGTGGTGTCTGCCGGTTAGTGTTTGGGGCACTTTGGTCCTCCGACCCGCAGGTGGAGCTGTCATGCCCGGCTCTGCCGGTTAGTGTTTGGGGCACTTTGGTCCTCCGACCCGCAGGTGGAGCTGGTCTGTGAAGACGTGCAACATCTCAGAGGGCTGCTGATTGGGCGGCCTATAAAAGGCCTCCCATCAGCATGCTCTCTCTCTCATGCTCTTTCTCTCTCTCTCTCTCTCTCTCTCTCTCTCTCTCTCTCTCTCTCTCTCTCTCTCTCTCTCTCTCTCTCTCTCTCTCTCTCTCTCTCTCTCTCTCTCTCTCTCTCTCTCTCGTCCCACAGGCACATTCGTTTGGTGACCGTATGGTCACGGCAACGACGGCCGGGATTAGCACCACACTTGCACCCTTTTGGACAACACTCATTTACTGATACATTCCTTGGTTAATTCACATTACTGATCACTGATACATGTTGTAAAATAAAAGATCTGTTGGCTAAAATGTACAAATCGGTGTGGTCTCCCTTAATGTTACAGCCACTAACAAGCCAGTGGTTGTGACATATGGGGGCTCGTCCGATCTTTGGTAGTAACTTTAGGCTATGGTAATTCCTTCTACTGGCTATGGCAGCGTAGGAAGGTGCGTAGAGCTCTTTGTATTGAGTATTCCTTCTACTGGCTTTTGGAGCGTGGGAAGGTGAGTAGAGCTGAGTTACTAATTGTGTACTGCTGATAGTCAGTTGGGGCCTGTTATCAGTTAGTTAATTGGGGGATCTACTGATTTGTACTTTTGAGGCTTTGTTTGACCATGCAAGTTAGGTAGACACTGAATTGTTTGTTCCAGCCATCTTGGTTTAGTTTCATTGCAGTTTGTAGCATTGCATTCAGCCTCTTAGGAGCTGTCGCCTTTATCCCCATCTGGTACGGGTTCTAGGTTCCTGCTGTCACAGAGCCTGGGCGAGGGCACCGCCTTGGAGAAACGGCTGAATCGGCTTTGTCGGGATGGTACGTCTCCACAGGTATTGGTGAGTAAATGATCCTCGTCCTCGGGCTCTGTGTGAAAATAGATTAGTCTAGTGGGGGGAAAATGTTTAGGGGGATGCTCCGAGGTTAGTTTGCTGTGTTAACATAACTGTAATGTTTTAGAGACCTGGTTGGATTGGTTGGAGAGAGAGAGCCTAGCGTAATTAGAGCTAGTTTTTGGTTGGGTTGTTTTTTCAGTAGTTTCATTGTTGGTTTGGTACAGTAGCCAGATTGGTACTGACGGCCTGGGTTGAGCAGGATGGAGGCTTTTGTGGAAGCACCATCTGAGAAATTGTTGTTTGCCCTTGATAAGGAACAGTTGTTGCAATTGGCAGAAAAGTATGGCATGGAATTGTCATCAGCCATTAGAACTGGTAAGAAGGGACCCTTGCGTGACTCCATTCACGAGTTTTTGTGTGAGCAGAGCATTTTGCCTTCAGGAAAAGGTGGTGACGCTCATGTGAAGGGTATGTCAGAGCCTATGCAGTCAGAGAGGGTAGGCATACTGACTTTTGAGCAACAAAGAGAGATGAAGGCACTTGAATTTGAGTGGGCGCAACAGGCTAAGGAGAAAGAACGTCTTTTTGAACTGGAAAAAATCAAATTAGAACGAGAATTGCAACAGCAAGCAGATATGGAGAGACTCAAATTTGAAAAAGAAATGGATTTGAAAAAAGGTAAAATGGACCTTACAGTACAGCTTGAGAAAATTAAAATTGAACAGGATCGTTTGAAACTAATGTCAGAAGGTAAGATTAGTGGAAATCTGTCCGGGTCAAGCATGGATAGCATGGTAAAGTATGTTCCAAAGTTTGACGAACGTGACCCAGACGTGTTTTTCTCACTGTTTGAACAGATGGCCTCTGACAAAAAGTGGAGTGAAGAGGATAGAACGGTGCTTTTGCAAACTGTACTAGTAGGACGCGCACGGGAGGCATACTTGGCATTAACACCTGTTGATAGGCACAAGTATGCTGAGGTGAAAAAAGCGGTCTTGAAATGTTATGAACTGAATCCAGAAGCTTACAGACAACGTTTCAGAAACTGGCGTAAACGTGATAATCAGACCCATGCTGAAGTGGCAAGAGAGTTGAGTACTTATTTTAACCGGTGGCTCACTTCAGAGTCTGTCTCAACTTACGAAAATTTGCGTGATTTGTTGATTTTGGAGCAGTTTAAGAACATTGTACCAGATCGAATTGCAACCTACATTAATGAGCAAAAGGCAAAGTCAGTGGAGGAGGCAGCCTCGCTTGCTGATACCTTTGTGTTGACTCATAAACGTAAGCCTTACAGCAGTCCTCCACGGTATAATAGCCACCAACGTTATGATCCTGCTCGTTCTCCTCCACAACGTTCTCCTCCTCGTTATGGTCGTAGTTCAAATCGATCCAATTATGGCAATTCCAGTAATGTTCCTAAATTTGATAATGGAAGTAGCAAATCTCGCCCAAGCCCGACGGATAAATGTCATTACTGTTTGCAGGAGGGACATTGGAAAAAGGACTGCCCGCTGTTGAAAGGCCGTAAATCTAATGCCAAGGTAGCTGGGTGTGTTTCTGTTGTGCATCCAGTTGATTTTGGCGTCTCTGATCTAACACCGCTACCTCGTTTGGAAGTTCATTGTGAGCAAGTGATTGAAGATGGTGCATCTGTGTCAGACGAGCAGACGAAATCAGTAGAGTCAGCTGCGTCTGATTTCGCTCCATTCATTAGTGATGGCTGGGTGTCATTGGTTGGAGAGACACAAAAAGTTCCAGTTAAAATCTTAAGAGACACTGGGGCATCTGAGAGTTTCATTTCTGGAGCAGTTTTGCCATTTTCCACAGCATCTGACACTGGGAAATGTGTTTTGATTAGAGGAATAGGCATGCAGTCATTTTCTGTACCGTTGCACAAAATTCACTTGTGTTCAGGATTTGTGAATGGGGAGGTGACTATTGCTGTGAGACCGTCTCTGCCTATGCAGGATATCCATGTAATTCTGGGGAACAATTTGGGTGGGTGTTTAGTTTCTCCACCTCCAGTTGTTACACCTGTACCGCTATCTGTAGAGGAGCCAGACGCGTGTTGTCAAGAATTCCCAGAAGTGTTTACTGCTTGTGCTGTGACTAGGGCAATGTCTCGCACGCAGGCGCAATCGTCGGATGTGTCCAAATCTGTGCCTATTTTTGTTCCTGAGCTGCCCGAACCTCTGTCATGTCAAGATTTAATTGAGGCACAAAAGAATGATCAGAGCTTTGAGAAATATTTTGCCTTAGCTTCTACTGATCCAACGATGGGTTACTTCATTCAGAATGGCGTTTTGCTGCATACGTGGTTGCCAGGTGTTGATCCTGAAGTGGCAGGTCAGGTGATTCAAGTGATGGTACCTGACAAATACCGTGATTTGATTTTGAGAACAGCCCATGGAGCAGAGTCTGGGCATTTTGGAGTTAAGAAAACCTACCGACGTCTTTTGGAACATTTTTACTGGCCACGGATGAAACGCCATGTATCTACATTTGTCAAAGCATGTCATGTTTGCCAGGTTGCGAAACAGAGTACTCCCATTAAACCTGCACCACTTCAACCTACTCCGTCTGTTAGCACACCATATGAGCATCTCATTATTGATTGTGTAGGTCCACTACCCCCTTCGAAATCTGGTTGTGTGTACCTCTTTACCATCATGTGCCAGGCCACTCGGTATCCAGCAGCGTATGCCTTGAGAACAATTACCACAAGGTCAATATTGAAATGTTTGTCTAAATTCATTTCTGTCTTTGGCATTCCAAAGGTAATTCAGAGCGACAGAGGGTCTAACTTTACCTCCAGAACATTTGCTGCAGCGTTGAAGTCGATGCAGGTGAAGCACAATTTGAGCAGCGCGTATCACGCACAGAGTCAGGGGGCATTGGAGCGCTGGCATGCCACGTTGAAGTCTCTCTTGCGCGCTTACTGTGTTGAGATGCGGAGAGATTGGGAGGAGGCGTTGCCATGGCTCTTGTTGTCTGCGCGTGGTGTAGTTCAAGAAAGCACTGGTTTTAGTCCAAATGACCTAGTCTTTGGCCACAAAGTCCGGACCTCACTGTCTGTTTTAAATGCCAATCTGGATCTGCAGAACACTCCCGTCAGTTTCACTGAGTATGTAGATGGTTTTCGTCGTAGGCTGTTGCTTGCATGGAAAGAGGCAACCGAGCATTTGACTAAAGCTCAGGTGAAAATGAAGCTGCGTTATGACCGTAAAGCTAAGATCAGAGTTTTCAATCCAGGTGATCAAGTTTTAGCTTTGCTGCCCATTCCGGGGTCACCATTTACAGCAAAATACTCTGGTCCATTTACGGTTATGAGCCAAGTGTCAGATCTCAATTATTTACTGTCAACTCCTGATCGTAAACGATCACAGCAACTGTGTCATGTGAATTTACTCAAGCCTTATCACTCTGCAGGTTCCGACAAGGCGGGTGGGATTGCTGCGAGTCCAGTGGGTCTAGCCGTTGGGGTTGGGGAACCGCTCAACTGGCCGGAGGTGGCAGCTTGGGATGAAGTGCGCGCACCTGATGATTCAGTGTTACACGGGCGCTTGGATAATACTCAGCAGTTAAAGGAGCTAGATAGTCTCCTCGGTCATTTAAGTGAGGTACAGCGTAAACAGTTGTCGGATTTGATTTTTGAGTTTTTGCCTTTGTTTTCCGACACTCCAACCTGTACCACACTAATTGAACATGACATTGACACACAGAGTGCCCGCCCAATACGACAAAAATTTTATCGAGTGGCTTCCGATAAACAGAAGAGTATGGAGGACAGTGTGCAGTATCTGCTTGATCATGGTCTCGCCAAGCCATCTTACTCCAGTTGGGCATCGCCATGTCTACTGGTGAAAAAGTCAGATAACACCTATAGATTCTGTACGGATTATAGGAAAGTAAATGCTGTGACTAGACCAGATTCTTTTCCATTGCCACGTATCGAGGACTGTGTGGATCAGGTTGGGAGTGCTCGTTATGTCAGCAAATTTGATTTATTGAAAGGTTACTATCAAGTGCCTTTGACGCAGAGAGCGCAGGAGATATCTGCATTCATTACCTCTTCCGGTTTGTACTCGTATACTCGAATGAGCTTCGGTTTGCGGAATGCTCCTGCAACCTTCCAACGGCTCATGAATAGGGTCGTTGGGGGGCTGCAGGGGTGCGCGGTTTATTTGGACGACGCCGTTTGTCATTCAGACAGTTGGGACGAACATTTGGCTCGCATTCGAGCGCTTTTCCAGAGGTTGGTGGCAGCAAACCTCACAGTAAATTTAGCGAAATGCGAGTTTGCGCGTGCCACAGTCGTCTATTTGGGTAAAGTAGTCGGCCAGGGGATGGTGCGGCCCGTTAACGCAAAGGTGGCAGCTATTGATAATTTCCCTGTGCCGGCGACGAAGAAAGAACTTATGCGCTTTTTGGGTATGATCGGGTACTACCGCAATTTTTGCTGCAATTTTTCAACTGTTGTATCTCCTCTGACCAATTTGTTGAAGGGTGGCGCCAAATTCATTTGGTCGGAGGAGTGTCAGCAGGCTTTCCAGAATGCAAAGCTTTTGTTAACATCAGCTCCGGTCCTGGCTGCACCCAAACTGGATCTGCCATTCCAGCTGCAGGTGGATGCAAGCCAGGTGGGAGCAGGTGCGGTCCTCCTGCAGGCTGATGATGATGGAGTAGCCAGACCGGTTTGCTATTTTTCAAAAAAATTCAACAAATACCAATTTAATTATTCAGTGATTGAAAAGGAAGCATTAGCATTGATTTGGGCATTGCAACACTTTGAAGTCTATGTGGGAGGGGGTCTCCATCCAATTGTGGTCTACTCAGATCACAACCCTCTCATTTTTCTACAGTCTTTCAAAGGGTCCACCAACCAGCGCCTGTTGCGCTGGGCACTGTTTCTGCAGCCATTCCACCTGTTGATCCGCCATATTCGCGGGGTGGAAAATGTAATGGCTGATGCGCTCTCTCGGGCTCTGGACCAGGAGGTCTAATCATCTCCACTCACTCCTAACCTGCGGTTTTTCTCTGTTTCCCTTAAAGGTCGCTGTCCGGGTACCAGGATTTGCTGGGTGCAGGGAAGGTCGGAGGGGAAGGAGGGTGTTTGGGATGGTTTGGGTTCTGGTTGGTCTGGGGTGGAGGGGAGGTGCGTCAGTGGGACTAGAATATAGCTACTGGGGCTATTGTAGGTTTTGGTTTTCTATTTTTTGATGGTGCTTCAGAGACCCAGTTAACACGGGTCTCTGTTTTTAAGGGGGGGGATGTCATGCCCGGCTCTGCCGGTTAGTGTTTGGGGCACTTTGGTCCTCCGACCCGCAGGTGGAGCTGGTCTGTGAAGACGTGCAACATCTCAGAGGGCTGCTGATTGGGCGGCCTATAAAAGGCCTCCCATCAGCATGCTCTCTCTCTCATGCTCTCTCTCTCTCTCTCTCTCTCTCTCGTCCCACAGGCACATTCGTTTGGTGACCGTATGGTCACGGCAACGACGGCCGGGATTAGCACCACACTTGCACCCTTTTGGACAACACTCATTTACTGATACATTCCTTGGTTAATTCACATTACTGATCACTGATACATGTTGTAAAATAAAAGATCTGTTGGCTAAAATGTACAAATCGGTGTGGTCTCCCTTAATGTTACAGCCACTAACAAGCCAGTGGTTGTGACAGTGGCGACTTGTCTGGGGTGTACCCGGCATTCCGCTCGAATGCAGCTGAGATAGGCTACAGCACCCCCCGCAACCCCAAAAAAGGAACAAGTGGTAGAAAATGGATGGATGATGAATGTTTTGTTTCCATGCCTACCAATCAGTTCACTTGTCCCACAACTCACGCACCTGATTCATTTGAACTCACGTACCAGCACTATTTAAGCCTGTAGTTGCCAGGCAGTCAGCCTAGCGACACCATCCTCTACACACCCTTGCTCCATGCTGATGATCCGTGCTCTTTTCTTGTTCCCTGTAAGTTTTGTTATTCATGCCATAGTTTGCAAGTTGTCCATAGTTTATGTTGTAGTAATAGTTTTGTTTCATAGCCAAGTTTTTGTACCTCCTCCTGAGCTTAATTGTTTTTGTTTTTTTTGCCTCTTTTTTTCTTTTTAATGGGAACATTTTAATAGTCACTTTAATGTTTGTAACAGCTGAATGAGCAGCACAGTTGTAGTGTAAATAACTATTTAAAGGGGAACATTATCACAATTTCAAAAGGGTTAAAAACAATAAAAATCAGTTCCCAATGGCTTGTTGTATTTTTTTAAGTTTTTTAAAAAATTTTACGGGTCCCGGAATATCCCTAAATAAAGCTTTAAAGTGCCTTATTTTCGCTATCTTCGAAACCACTATCCATTTCCCTGTGACGTCATACAGGGCTGCAAATACAAACAACATGGCGGTTACCACAGCAAGATATAGCGACACTAGCTCGGATTCAGACTCGGATTTCAGCGGCTTAAGCAATTCAACAGATTACGCATGTATTGAAACAGATGGTCGGAGTATGAAGGCAGATAGCGAAAACGAAATTGAAGAAGAAATTGAAGCTATTGAGCAAATATTCGGCCATAGCGTGGGTGTACCTAATGAAATGGCCCATAGCGTGGCTGCCTTATTAGCATTGCCGGTAAAATGTGCTGACCAAACGATCAGGACTTTCGCATCTAGTGACACTGGAGCAACTTAAATCCGTTGATTGGTAAGTGTTTGTTTCGCATTAAATGTGGGTATCTAGTTTCAAATGTACATACAGCTAGCGAAAATAGCATGTTAGCATCGATTAGCGTAGCATGTTAGCATCGATTAGCTAGCAGTCATGCCGTGACCAAATATGTCTGATTAGCACATAAGTCAACAACATCAACAAAACTCACCTTTGTGATTTCGTTGACTTAATCGTTGCAAATGCATCTGCAGGTTATCCATACATCTCTGTGCCATGTCTGTCTTAGCATCGCCAGTAAAATGTGAAGACACTTTGGTACATTCAACGTAGGTCTGGCGGCAGATTTCTTGCCAGTGGTGCAACTTGAATCCCTCCCTGTTAGTGTTGTTACACCCTCCGACAACACACCGACGAGGCATGATGTCTCCAAGGTTCCAAAATATAGTCGAAAAAACGGAAAATAACAGAGCTGAGACCCGGTGTTTGTAATGTGAAAATGAATATGGCGGGTGTGTTACCTCGGTGACGTCACGTTCTGACGTCATCGCAAAAAGACCGATAAACAGAAAGGCGTTTTATTTGCCAAAATTCACCCATTTAGAGTTTGGAAATTGGTTAAAAAAATACATGGTCTTTTTTCTGCAACATCGAGGTATATATTGTCGCTTGCATAGGTTTGGTGATAATGTTCCCCTTTAAGAATTAATTAGTCGTCTTCGTTGTTCGTAAGCACACGCCTAAACTAACTTGACTGCATTTAAAAGTCGACGGCAAAATTAGAGCCATTAAATATGTGTACGTGTTATTATCCGACTAGTTGTTAAGATAGTCGCTGACTAATCAACTATGAAAACGATCGTTAGTTGCAGCCCTATGTAGCAGTCTGCTTTGTGCGCAGTTGTAGTAAAATAACAAACCTGACAATACAGGAGAACACATTTTGATCAAATGATATGTTGAAAGTCTCAGTGGACTGAGGTGAATTTGGGCACAAATGAGGTCCATTTAACACAAGACTCCTTTGAACACAGTTTTTAACCTGTCAGGCGTCATGGGAGGTCCTGGGTTGGAGGGCAGCGTCTGGTTCCTGCAAGCTGCCCTGGAGGCAACTGTCTCTTTCTCTGCTGGTGCTCAATTACAGCCCGGAATGATAAAGCACCTCGTGGTAGCCGGGTTACAGAGCCACGGGGCTCCATGTCAGGCCCTTATTAATATTTCAGTGTCTTCCTTTTATACTGTATTTACCCTCATCCGCACAATGATAGGCCGCATCACACCTCAACCTCCCAGCCCTCAGGCAGTGACTTGTTTTACAAAATGGGCTCAATCATGTCTCAATGGGGGTTTTAACTGAAGCCTGCTTGGTTTATAGGGTAGAGAAATTGATCACCTTTTATAAAACAGACATTTAGAGGCTGTTTACAATTTTTGGAATAAAAACGCATAAAAACTGCGACCCAACAATGATGTGCAAGTGAGTAAAAGCTGTAGTGGGCACCACTGGAGTCCATATACATGCAGTCTGCTTCGTGTCGGGTACCTTAACCGTCATATCAATTTTAGATAGACAAAAGGTTCAAGTACGACACTTGCAGGGTTTTTTTGGGTTTTTTTTTTTTACATTAACTGCTGATATATAGTGGAGCAAAAAGGTATTTAGTCAGCCACTGATTGTGCAAGTTCTCCCACTTAAAACGATGACAGAGGTCTGTCATTTTCATCATAGGTACACTTCAACTGTGAGAGACAGAATGTGAAAAAATAATCCAGGAATTCACATTGTAGGAATTTTAAAGAATTTATTTGTAAATTATGGTGGAAAATAAGTATTTGGTCAACCATTCAAAGCTCTCACTGATGGAAGGAGGTTTTGGCTCAAAATCTCACGATACATGGCCCTCTTCATTCTTTCCTTAACATGGATCAATCGTCCTGTCCCCTTAGCAGAAAAACAGCCCCAAAGCATGATGTTTCCACCCCCATGCTTCACAGTAGGTATGGTGTTCTTGGGATGTATTTCAGTATTCTTCCTCCAAACACGACAAGTTGAGTTAATACCAAAAAGTTCTATTTTGGTTTCATCTGACCAAATGACATTCTCCCAATCCTCTGCTGTATCATCCATGTATCCATTTTGGTCCTTACAGGTGGCCTGTAAGGACCGGATAAGTCGCCCGCTGGCCTGTTCTCAAAATAGCTCAAATAGCAGCACTTACCACTGAGGTGCCTCTATTTTTTAAATTGTATTTATTTACTAGCAAGGTGGTCTCGCATTGCTCGACATGTTTAATTCTAAGAGTGACAAAACTCAAATAGAACTAGAAAATCCAATAAATAAATTCATTTATTTTTTTACTTTGCTTCTTATAATTTTCAGAAAGACAATTTTAGAGAAAAAATAACAACCTTAAAATGATTTTAGGATTTTTAAACACATATACCTTTTTACCTTTTAAATTCCTTCCTCTTCTTTCCTGACAATTTAAATCAATGTTCAAGTGTTTTTTTTATTTTATTTTTATGTTAAAGAATAATAAATACATTTTAATTTAATTCTTCATTTTAGGTTCTGTTTTTTCGACGAAGAATATTTGTGAAATATTTCTTCAAACTTATTATGATTAAAATTAAAAAATATATATTCTGGCAAATCTACAAAATCTGTAGAATCAAATGTAAATCTTATTTCAAATTATTTTGAATTTCTTTTAAACATTTTGTTCTAGAACATTTTGAAGAAATAATGATTTGTCTTTGTTAGAAATATAGCTTGGTCCAATTTGTTATATATTATAAGAAAGTGCAGATTGGATAATTACCTATTTAAAACATGTCATCAGAATTCTAAAAATTAATCTTAATCAGGAAAAATCACTAATTATGTTTCATAAATTATTATTATTATTTTTTTTTCTTTTTCAAAAAGATTCGAATTAGCTAGTTTTTCTCTTCATTTTTTTCCGGTTGAATTTTGAATTTTAAAGAGTCGAAATTGAAGATAAACTATGTTTCAACATTTAATTGTCATTTTTTTCGTGTTATCTCCTCTTTTAAACCATTCTAATAAGTGTTTTTTTTCATCATTTATTCTCTACAAAAAACCTTCCGTAAAAGGAAAAAAAATGTACGACGGGACGACAGACAGAAATACCCATTTTTTTTATATATACATATTTATTTATTAAAGGTAAATTGAGCAAATTGGCTATTTCTGGCAATTTATTTAAGTGTGTATCAAACTGGCAGCCCTTCGCATTAATCAGTACCCAATAAGTAGCTCTTGGTTTCAAAAAGGTTGGTGACCCCTGTGCTGTACTATGCCCCTGTTGTCTGTGCCATTTTCTCCTCCTGTAGACATAAGAACTAAACTACAACTGGAGAAAGTGGGTTTCATTAACTACAATCATGTAAGTCCAGCTTGAAACATTTGACCATGTTCCCAGATCTCATGAAGGATCTTAAACGAGAAGCTATAGCCAGGAATAGACGTTATTAAAAGTCAAGAAGGATGGTGGGCGATCAAAACAAGTAATAAATGCAGCAATTAATGGTCAGTAGCTCGAAGCTCATGGTTATAAAGCTCATTAATCTCACAGCAGTCTAATATTATCAGAAGAAACACCCTTCCCTCACTTCTGAAAAATACATAAATACTTTCACACACACAGCCTTTGGAGAAGATCAACGCCCCCATCCAGTATTGCAACTCCCCCTGGCTTTCAATCACAGCATACAGCTCCCATTTTCCCCAGCAGGAAGCTAATTCCGCCTTTATCCCAGAGTAATATTGGTCTTATCACCCGCGCCACTGCATCCATGCCACGACTCGCTGAGCCAGGGGGCAAGGGGAGGGGCAGATGAGGCAGGTGGAATGTCAGTTTTAGTGGAACCGAGTGTGAGAGGCTGTTGCTCCATCTTACACACACACACACACACACACACACACGCATACACACGCACACACACACACACACACTCACATGTAAACAGTCATAAGGAGGAAAAAGACAGGAGGAAACTCTCCATGGATCTTTACATACACAAGACTCCTAAAGGGTCCCCTATCCCAGTGGTTCTCAAATGGGGGTACGCGTACCCCTGGGGGTACTTGAAGGTATGCCAAGGGGTTTGTGAGATTTTTTTTTTTTAATATTCTAAAAATAGCAACAATTCAAAAATCCTTTATAAATATATTTATTGAATAATAAGTTCATAAACTGTGAAAAGAAATGCAACAATGCAATATTCAGTGTTGACAGCTAGATTATTTGTGGACATGTTACATAAAGATTTATTTTTTTGTGAAGAAATGTTTAGAATTAAGTTCATGAATCAAGATGGATCTCTATTACAATCCCCAAAGAGGGCACTTTAAGTTGATGATTAATTCTATGTGTAGAAATCTTTATTTATAGTTGAATCACTTTATTTTTCAACAAGTTTTTAGTTATTATATCTTTTTTTCCAAATAGTTCAAGAAAGACCACTACAAATGAGCAATATTTTGCACTGTTATACAACTTAATAAATCAGAAACTGATGACATAGTGCTGTATTTTACTTCTTTATCTCTTTTTTTCAACCAAAAATGCTTTGCTCTAATTAGGGGGTACTTGAATTAAAAAAAATTTCACAGGGGGTACATCACTGAAAAAAGTGTCACAGTTATTTGATGTCGAACCCCAGGATGCAGAGAAGGAGGCAGGCATGGAATGGGAAAACATGGTTTTAATTTAAAATACTAGAACAAACAAAGGGTACAAACAAAAGGCGCGCACATGGGCAGAATAACAAACTAAGGGTCTTTAGCATAGAAGCTAGCAAGAAACAAAAAAATGACCTAGCGTGGAAGCTAGCGGGTAGCAAACAGGAAAAACTGGAAATGGTTAATGCTAACAGAAACAGCTCACCGCTACGACGACCAGGACAAAATGTAGCACGACAGGTAGTAACTGTAACAAAACGACACGACAAGAGAGACATGTGGCAACGACAGTACAATGATCCAGCAACTGACACAAGACAAAGCAGGTACAAATAGGAGCAGGCTGACTGGCAACGGGTGTGGCCAGGTGCCAATCAGCCGCAGCTGAGGAGGAACACAGCACTCAGGGAACAAGACGGGAAGCTGACAAAATAAGAACACTAGACAGGAACTAAAGACAGGAGATACTAAACACAGAGGAAACAGACAAATGCAGGGGAAAAAAATAAAACATAGACAAACTGTCAGGGGAAAGCTTGACAAAAAGGTTAAGAACCACTCCCCTACCCCACCCTAAACCCCATACACACACACTTGGTATGTTGACATGCACTAAAACCTAATTATTGCATTGATGTGGTTTGAAACCAGATTTTTAAAACACATGTACAAGCATTAAATAGGGTTTTGACTTTTTAAAGATGGATTTAACATACTTAGAAAAACCCTGAAAATATTTATTTTGTTTGTTTGGGTTTTTTCTACAAACAAATTGAAGTGAAGTGAATTATATTTATATAGCACTTTTCTCGGGTGACTCAAAGCGCTTTACATAGTGAAACCCAATATCTAAGTTACATTTAAACCAGTGTGGGTGGCACTGGGAGCAGGTGGGTAAAGTGTCTTGCCCAAGGACACAACGGCAGTGACTAAGATGGCGGAAGCGGGAATAAAACCTGCTACCCTCAAGTTCCTGGCACGGCCACTCTACCAACCAAGCCATGCCACCCAATACAAAGTGACCATAATATGAATTTAGATGATCATCTAACCCAGCGATGTCAAACATGTGGCCCGCGGGCCTACAGGTACAATCCGGCCCTTGAGATGAATTTGCAAAGTGTAAAATTCCATTTATCCATTTTCTACCGCGTGTCCCGTTCGGGGTCGCAGGTGTGCTGGAGCCTATCTCAGCTGCATCCGGGCGGAAGGCGGTGTACACCCTGGACAAGTCGCCAGCTCATCACAGGGCCAACACAGATAGACAGACAACATTCACACTCACATTCACACACTAGGGCTAATTTTAGTGTTGCCTGGTGGGAGGAAGCCGGAGTACCTGGAAGGAACCCACTCAGTCACGGGGAGAACATGCAAACTCCACACAGAACGATCCCGAGCGCAGTATCGAACCTAGGACCTTCGTATTGTGAGGCAGACACACTAACCCATCCTCAACCGTGCTGCCTTAAGTGTAAATTGATCAGCATTTTTAAATGAAATAAACTGCTGTTCTTAATGTGTCCACTGGATGTCGCAACAGCAATTCTGTTGGGCAAGCAAATACTTCACACCAGGGTGAGCAAGTATACAGAGCATTAAGGCCTACTGAAATGAGATTTTGTTATTTAAACGGGGATAGCAGGTCCATTCTATGTGTCATACTTGATCATTGCGCGATATTGCCATATTTTTGCTGAAAGGATTTAGTAGAGAACATTGACGATAAAATTTGCAACTTTTGGTCGCTAATAAAAAACCTTTCCTGTCCCAGACGATTTGCGCATGACGTCACGGGTTGTAGGGCTCCTCACATCCTCACATTGTTTACAATCATAGCCACCAGCAGCGAGAGCGACTCGGACCGAGAAAGGGACGATTTCCCCATTAATTTGAGCGAGGATGAAAGATTTGTGGATGAGGAAAGTTAGATTGAAGCACTTGAAAGAAAAAAAAGGCGACGGCAGTGGGAGCGATTCGGATGTTATTAGACACATTTACTAGGATAATTCTGGAAAATCCCTTATCTTTCTATTGTGTTTCTAGTGTTTTAGTGAGATTATGAAGTCAGACCTGAAAGTCGGAGGGGTTTGGTGACCACCAGTGTCTCTGATGGAAGCCATGGAGGACCCACGAAAGTCGCAGCTGCCTATTTGACAGCTGCTGCAGGAAGAACGACACAAGCTCCGCTCATGTCTCCGGAAAGAGCCGACTTATTACCACAATTTTCTCTCCGAAACCTGCCGGTCGACATGTGGTAGAGAAACATGTTCGCCTGACCGCTCTGTTCCATAGTAAAGTTTCACAACAAACAAAGAAACACCGGCGGTATAGCTCGGTTGGTAGAGTGGCTGTGCCAACAACTTGAGGGTTTCAGGTTCGATTCCCGCTTCTGCCATCCTAGTCACTGCCGTTGTGTCCTTGGGCAAGACACTTTACCCACTTGCTCCCAGTGCCACCCACACTGGTTTAAATGTAACTTAGATATTGGGTTTCACTATGTAAACGCGCTTTGAGTCACTAGAGAAAAGCGCTATATAAATATAATTCGCTTCAAGTCTTTTTCTATCGTACTAACACATCGGCATGCTTCGTTAATAGCCGTAAAAGCTAACTACGGAAAGAGTTAAGCTAGCTTCTACGTTAGCACAAACCGCATTTGAGTTTGCACACCACTGCGATACGACTCCAATTTGTACTGACTGAAAAACATGAAGAATCATATTACAGTATCTGCCCATATTTCATGTTTTGTTTGTACACAGCTAGCCAGACAGTGTATGTACTGTAGTTGAAATAACACACATGACGTGCTTCATGTATCATGATCAATATATAAGTGTGACTTACTCGATGGACTGTTTGGTCCAGCTGGCCGGGGACGTTTTTTCCTTTCTATTTGGGTAAGTGTCTGCATTTAAGTACTCTGTGACTGTGCGCTGCCAAACATGCTTGTCTGCTCGTAAACCAGCAATGACACGACGTGACGACGACGAAGGGATAGGGGACCAGTACTTTTTAGAGGCGGTATAGTACCGAATATAATTCATTAGTATCACGGTACTATATACCGTACAAACCTAGTAGATGGACATACTACTTGTACTTATGAATTGACTTTTGAATAGTTAAGTACTATTAAGCACTGTACAATAAATCTAGACCTAAGTAAAACGACTCACTTGATGGATGAGTGGCACTTTTTGGAGAAAAAACAGGTTGGTGTTTGCAGAGAAGTACTTTTGACAAGTCAATTGGAATGAATCACTGTACAATAAAACTAGGGCTGCAACTAACAATTAATTTGATAACCAATTAATCTGTCGATTATTACTTCGATTAATCGAAAAATAATCGGTAACAGAGACAAACTACATTTCTATCCTTTCCAATACTTTATTTAAAAAACAGCAAACTGGCACCATGTTCTTTCAACTTGCAAAATAAAACAAGGCAAGTGTTACAAAAATATATATTTTTTTTTAATAAAGTGCACCATTGTCATGCACAATAGCAATAATTTTGCTTAGAGGAATTTCAAACCTGGCTATTACCTATTCCAACCATTCTGCAATGTTGGATGCCAAATGTCTTTTCTCTAGTGGAATGGTCATAAGGCAGATTGACTTCATGTTCCATTCGTCTCCAATGTAACGGTATGTATTGCCAAGGTGGCTACACTTGTCCACACATCAGTAGTGAGAGCAATTTTGCTTTGGGTGGCTCTTATGTCAGTCTACACTGCATGGAATGTCTGCTTGTACTTCCTCTCTATCAGTTTGGTAAAATGGTTCCTCGACGGAAGAGCGTAACCAGGGTTGAGGACGTGAATTTTTGTCTAAAACCTTCATCCTCCACCATTGATAGTCGCCTCATGTCAGCGCATGCGCATTGCATACAATTCAACGAATCGATGACTAAATTAATCGCCAACTATTTTTATGATCGATTTTAATCGATTAGTTGTTGCAGCCTTAAATAAAACTAAACTTAAGTGAAATTCACTATCTGGTGTCTGAGTGGCACTTGATGGGGAAGGAACAGGAAGGTGTTTTCAGAGTAGAACTATCACTTTGGGCGATCTAATAGGTATATCTACGCTAAGCAAGGTATACTTAAACTATAATAAATTAACACTATTCACTCTTTGGTGCCCGAGTGACGTATAAGGGAACAGGACAATGGTTGTAAAAGGGGACGACGTTGCTTGTTTGGGAGATTGGCCGTGCCAGCAACCTAAGGGTTCCTGGTTTAATCCCCAACTTCTACCACCCTTGTCATGTCCGATGTGTCCTTGAGCAAGACACTTCACCCTTGCTCCGGATTTGTCGTGGTTAGGGCCTTGCATGGCAGCTCCCACCATCAGTGTGTGAATGTGTGTGTGAATGGGTGAATGTGGAAATAGTGTCAAAGCGCTTTGAGTACATGGAAGGTAGAAAAAATGTACGTCCAAATAGCCTGACTTCAAATTCCACATTTATTGCGCCAAAGTGACTTTCACTTTACTCTCTCGGCTTCCGTCTGCTCCATCGTCTCACCATTCCTTCGTGCTCGCTTCTGGAAGCAGTAGTTCATCCTTCGTATATTAGTAATGTAGTTAGTCTTTGACGTTCCGTTTTGACTCAAGAAACTTTATTATTCAACTTTTACGACTATATTAACCATACTTGCCAACCCTCCCGGATTTTCCGGGAGACTCCCGAAATTCAGCGCCTCTCCCGAAAACTTCCCGGGACAAATTTTCTCCCGAAAATCTCCCGAAATTCAGGCGGAGCTAGAGGCCACGCCCCCTCCAGCTCCATGCAGACCTGACTCAATGTTGTGACCCTTTTAAACAGCACAATACTGCCATCTACTGTACATATAATAGAATGTAAATATACTCTACATTTAAGTGCAGTCAAGGAACATGCATTAGGGAGTCTGTTCTGAAGCCCACAGTCAAGAGATGTAACTTCATCACATCGCCTGGTTATTTACTCCAACCCAATATATTACACCGTCGACAAGCAAAATGAAGACATACGCTTGCAAGTTCCAGAACGAATGGAAACAAGAATTTCAGTTTATCCAGGAGAGTTGGAAGGGGAAGGGGTGTGTTGCCTGTAAATTTTGTAGAACAGACTTCTCCATTGAACACGCCGGATGAACGGATATACTCAGCCGCCGTCAGTCAGCGAAGCAAAAAGCGTCCGCAGCGCAGCATCGTTCACAACCCAGTATTATGGGCCACCTCGCAAAATGGAGACCCGATGGTGTAACTTATGCTGAGAAGAAAAAGGCTATGATGATAGCTGGAAGCAACGTCCCGTTCTCATTTGCGGATGTCTACAACAAATCCGTGAAGGATGTTCCCGGATTCGGATATCGCTCACCAATACGCAAATGGCAGAACAAAGGTTACTGAAATAGTGAAAGGTAAGTGTTGTTTTTTATGTTGTTTTTTTTAAGTAACCAGCAAGCACAGTACAGTTAGTAGAACAACAGTGTTTTTATTACTGTGTATTTGATAGGTGCCGTCGGAAATTCAACTACCGGTATTTCTTTTTTTTAAGTATATAATAAAATAAATATATATAGCTAGAATTCACTGAAAGTCAAGTATTTCATACACATATATATACATATATATATATGAAATATATTTGAAATACACGATTTGGTGAATTATACGCCACCCCTCTTAACCACGCCCCCTGCCCCAACCACGCCCCCAACCACACCTCCGCCCCACCCCCGACCACACATACCACACCCACCACCTCCTGAAATCGGAGGTCTCAAGGTTGGCAAGTATGATATTAACACTTATGACGTCTTTTTATAAATTAAATACTCAAATGGCAGAAAAAAATAATAACATTTTACAAAATGGTAAATGGGTTGTACTTGTATAGCGCTTTTCTACCTTTTTAAGGAACTCAAAGCGGTTTGACACTATTTCCACATTCTCCCATTCACACAAACACATTCACACACTGATGGCGGGAGCTGCCATGCAAGGCGCTAACCAGGTCTCATCAGGAGCAAGGGTGAAGTGTCTTGCTCAAGGACACAACGGACGTGACTAGAATGGTAGAAGGTGGGGATTGAACCAGTAACCCTCAGATTGCTGGCACGGCCACTCTCCCAACTTCGCCACGCCGTCCCCAAAAGCATAAGGCCCCCTGCGCTCTGGTGCTCGGTACAAAATCCCTCATTACCTATTAGAACTATCCACATTATCTTATTCCAGACTACAATCGTACCTCTTTTCAAACTCTATTGGGCCTATGTGCTGCAGTGCTGCACCATGCTAAGCTCTCTGGTTCGCCAGCAAACAAACACACCAAGACAAGAGGACACACTCTACTGGCTTGTAGTAAAAGCTAAATGCCACTAATAGGTTAATTCTGTGGACGGTATGCATTCGGATTTCCCGCTGTATCCCCTACATGGAGGCTAAAACTTGACTTTTCCCATCAAACTGGATGGAATTTCCCCAGTTGGCTTGTTGCGCGGTCCTAATGAAGATATATGGCACAGGTAGCGTGATGACATTTGCATGGGCAGCAGACAAATTCCACCTGTACGACGGTTGTCTGCACTGTGATTTGGAAGGTGGACAAAAAGACCGGAATTTAGGAATTCAGTCAAAATGAAGTCACCACTGTGTCGAATAGAAAACTGTGATTGTTTAGAAGATGTATTATAGGGTTTTTGTACTGTACAGAACACCATCCATCCATCCATTTTTTACTGCTTATTCCCTTTTGGGGTCGCGCGGGGCGCTGGCGCCTATCTCAGCTACAATCGGGCGGAAGGCGGTGTACACCCTGGACAAGTCACCACCTCATCGCAGGGCCAACACAGATAGACAGACAACATTCACACTCACATTCACACACTAGGGCAAATTTAGTGTTGCCAATCAACCTATCCCCAGGTGCATGTTTTTGGAAGTGGGAGGAAGTACCCAGAGGGAACCCATGCAGTCACGGGGAGAACATGCAAACTCCACACAGAAAGATTCCGAGCCTGGGATTGAACCCAAGACTGCAGGACCTTTGTATTGTGAGGCAGACGCACTAACCCCTCTGCCACCGTGAAGCCTACAGAACACCATTCAATAGTTATTCAATCAATCAAAGTTTATTCATATAGCCCTACATCACAAGTGTCTAAAAGGGCTGCACAAGCCACAACGACATCCTCGGCTCAGATCCCACATCAGAGTAAGAAAAAAACTCAACCCAATGGGATACAGTGGAAAACCTTGGATGGGACCGCTGGGACCGCAGATGTGGGGACCCCCCCCCCTCCCCCATAGTTACAGTATCTTTAAGATGGATGGATTAATGACAGTATACAGGAAATATATATAGATGGTTGCATTGATATGGAAAAAGGAAAGATGGCCATAGTATATATCCACAGCAAAATTCAATATACAGGAAAAATAACAATACATACTGTAAATTAAATAATACAGGAATAAGAAAAATATACAGGTACAGTATAAGGATGTGAAGACAGTACTACACACATGTGGATGAATGATTATGGATTATGGATGATGGCTCGATGAATGGATGGATGTACATGTAACAGGCGCATTCATAATAACATGTAATGTTTATATATTTTGGTCAATTAAAGCATATGGCAATACCTTAATTGCATGCATCACAACATTCACTATTTACTTCAACAATAACAACAACTACTACTAATCATGGCAGACCTCATGAGAGACAACAACAACTACTTTGGAACAAATGATGATCCAGAACCTTATATTTTTTGGCCTGAATTTACGGGCAATGAGCTACAAGTTTTAGAAGCCGAGTGAGTGATCAGCAGATGGAGCAAGGAGCACGCAAGGTAAATGCTAACCAAGAACAAACAAAGACATAAACAAGAAATAGAAACTATGAACATAGTAAAACAATCACTGTACAAAGTCTGCTCTAAGTAAGATCCTGTTTAGTTGAAACATTAAACATAATCCTCAGGTTAAAAAAAAAAAAGTCACTACACTGTACGTCTCTACAAAACTTGAAAAATTCTCACCAAAATATAATAGAATTGACAAGGGTGTCCAAACTATTGGTTCGAACCAAATTCGGCCCACCGACATTTTCAATTTGGCCCACGAAACTGATGGCACGGGCAAACGAATGAATGAATTTCAATAAGCCCAATGTGACCCCCCAGTCAAAAAGTTTGGATAACCGTTGGGATAGACTTTTATTTATCCCACAACGGAGAAATGATGCTGTTGCAGTGCAGGTTTTTACATACATTAACATTGTACAACAATTGAAAACATGGCAAAATATTATTATTATATACTGTATGTTAATACTAATTAATGATAACAGATTTGTTTTTAAATTTATACATATACATATTTGAGCGTTTTTATTAAAATCATGCGCTAACGCCATAGTGAACACGTTCCCACCAGGCCCCCACCGCCACATGTATCCTGGCAATCTAGAGTAACCCTGTTGTGATTTTTGCAAGTTGTACGTCAGCAGCTAAGAGGAGCTTTTGTAACTCCTTTTAAAAATGGTTTAATATACAAAAGCCAAAAACCAGTGAAGTTGGCACTTTGTGCAAATCGTAAATAAAAACAAAATACAATGATTTGCAAATCATTTTCAACTTATATTCAGTTGAATAGACTGCAAAGACAAGATGTTTAATGTTCAAACTGAGAAACATTTTATTATTTTTTGCAAATAATTATTAACTTAGAATTTAATGGCAGCAACACATTGCAAAAAAGTTGGCATGGGGCATTTTTATCACTGTGTTACATGGCCTTTCCTTTTAACAACACTCAGTAAACGTTTGGGTAATAAAGAGACCGATTTTATTAAGCTTTTCAGGTGGAATTCTTTCCCATTCTTGCTTGTTGTACAGATTAAGCTGCTCAACAGTCCGGGTCTCCATTCTGGTATTTTAGGCTTCATATTGTGCCACACATTTTCAATGGGAGACAGGTCTGGACTGCAGGCAGGCCAGTCTAGTACCCGTACTCTAGTACTCTGAAGCCACGCTGTTGTAACATGTGGTTTGGCATTGTCTTGCTGAAATAAGCAGGGCCGTTTGTCATGACTTGGACAATGGTGTGGTTTGTTTTCCCGGGGTGCAAAGCGACTGGATCGGACACGATGTGAAGGTAACAACATATTTTAATCTTAACTCAAAAAAGGAACAAACGCAAGGCGCTCACAGAGGAGGTATAAACACTTGGCTATGAAACAAAACTATTACTACAACATACACTATGGACATAAAACAAAACTCTCAAACTATGGCATGAATAACAAAACTTACGGAGAACGAGAAAAAGAGCACGGATCATCAGCATGGAGTAAGAGTGTGTAGAGGAGGATGTCGCCAGGCTGACTGCCTGGCAACTACAGGCTTAAATAGTGCTGTGGTTCTTGAAAACAGGTCTGTGAGTTCAAATGAATCAGGTGCGTGAGTCGTGAGGACAGGTGAACTGATTGGTAGGCATGGAAACAAAACATCCATCCATCCATTTTCTACCGCTTATTCCCTTTGGGGTCGCGGGGGGCGCTGGTGCCTATCTCAGCTACAATCGGGCGGAATTGACTGATTAAAACTTTTATTAGTAGATTGCACAGTTCAGTTCATATTCCGTACAATTGACCACTAAATGGTAACACCCGAATACGTTTTTAAACTTGTTGAAGTCGGGGTCCACGTAAATTAATTCATGGCAAGGTGGGGTACACCCTGGACAAGTCGCCACCTCATCGCAGGGCAACAAAACAATGGAGTGAAAAAACAGGAACTAATGAAGTCTTGAAGTAATCTAACACAACTAAACAAAACATGATCACAAAGACATGACAGCGTTGAATATAGGTTGACAAGGATTTGCAAATCACTGTATTCTGTTCTTATTTATGATTTACACAATGTGCCAACTTCATTGGTTTTGGGATTTGTAATTTTCATCCATCCATCCATTTCCTACTGCTTATTCACTTTGGGGTCGCGAGGGGTGCTGGTGCCTAGCTCAGCTACAATCGGGCGGAAGGTTGCGTACACCATTGACAAGTCGCCACCTCATCGCAGGGCTGACACAGATAGACGGACAACATTCACACTCACATTCACACACTATCCCCAAGGTGCATGTCTTTGGAAGTGGGAGGAAGCCGGAGTACCCGGAGGGAACCCACGCAGTCACGGGGAGAACATGCAAACTCCACACAGAAAGATCCCGAGCCCGGGATTGAACTCAGGACTACTCAGGACCTTCGTATTGTGAGGCAGACACACTAACCCCTCTTCCCCCGTGCTGCCCGGTTTGTAATTTATATATCAATTAATATATCAAGAGAATCGATTCCGAATCAAATCATCACCCCAAGAATCGGGAATTGAATCGAAAATAGACTGATAATTGACTATGGGCAAAATCTAACAAATCAGTCAACGACAGCCGTAGCATTAGTTGTGCATGTAAATAAACCCCATGATAACCGATTGAGAAATTAGCAAGTTATGATTTATTCTCAATACAAATTGCATTGAATCGCATTGACCTAAAACGGGAAAGTGGCCCCTACAAAGAGCTGACACATTATATAATTTTATCTACATTCGAATGTGAAAAGTACCCATACCACTTGTATTATTTCTACCCATTTCTCTCAGAGAAATACAAGTCTACCCCTGTTTTTAATCATTCACTTTCTGCTCCTCCTAATATGTTCTCAAAGAACTAATGTGCCTGTTACTCTTCTGTCCGGGGCTATAGTGGTGCCTGAATGATGGATAAGGCAGTGCACATTACCAGGGTTCCACCTGGAGGAGAATTGAATGGGAGTATAGTGCCAGCAGGGGAAAGTGATTCCAAGTGTGTGTGTGTGTCTGTAATTTTACGAATACCAAATGTGCATACGAGAAAACCTCGCAGGCCAACGTGCGTCCAGAGCAGAAAAACACACGCACGCGCTTTTCCATTTACTTGAATTAAACCTCACGGCTTCCAGGGACGGAGTGGTTGAATTATTTATTGCAGACCGTCTCCGGGCAGGCAGAGCCGTAATAAAGTTGCGGCCGAGACTAATTTGCAGTTTGATGAGGTGGGCTTTTAGCGCTTGATACCGGGCCAACATTAAGTACATATTGTTTTTACAGATTTGATTACCACTTTATTGTTATTGTTATTAATGCACTGGCGGGGTGAGTGTGTGTGTGTGTGTGTGTGTGGTATTGCTGCAGTGTAAACAATAAAAAACTGACCACAGATGAAGAAGTAAATAGGCAGTGTGCAGGGAACCGTAAGAATATAAGGGTTGTAATCCTCACCTTAAAAATCTAATAGAAGTGGGAGAGCTGCCCCTTTTAAAGCAACCTAGGGGTAATCTATACATAAATACATAAACTGAGTTTATGAATCATCTGGCACTGAGCGTGAAGGCTCAAATATGCACATGGCTGCCAATAGAAAAGCTTCAGAAAGAGCTGAGCGATGTCAGCCTGACCATTGAGGTGAGAGTTTTACAGTAATGGGATGATTGTGTTAGGAGCAACTTCATTCTGATGTAAAACAACAAGCACTCAACCTTGTTGGGCAGTAAAAAGAAAGGACTTTAACAAGCTTTTAAAAGCTTAAAGGCTGTAAAAGCTGTTATGGAGATTACAAGAGAACGTGGGCTTATACAAGCCCTCGCGGACCCTTGGAGGAGACAGCCAAACAAGAACAAGACGTATAGTGCCTTTGCTCTGCCATCAGTGCTTTGATTAATGACACCCTGCATATTTATTGCTTAACACGGAGAACAGGAGCTGACAAGCCCAACAATTAGGTCAATTACCGGATGATGCCGATGTTGCGCTGGGTTAATTACTAGGCTCCTGGTGGCGGGAGGCGTCCATTTGAGGGGCTGTTGGCATGTAACAAAGCCTACATGCAAATGAGCTCACCTGTAATCCGGGACATGCTACAAATACATTTTTTGTTATGGATGAAAATACGTTTTTGTTTACTTTCTCATTTTGCCAAGAAAAGGGGGACTATTTATGTTAGAAAAATTGTGTGTAAATTATCAAAAAAAGTTCCGGTCTCTGAGTTTCCATTGAACAGATGAGAACTAAGTCTCACCTTAAAACTCATTCGTATACTCTAGCCTTTAAATAGACCTCCTTTTTAGACCAGTTGATCTGCCGCTTCTTTTCTTTTTCTCCTATGTCCCCCCCCTCCCTTGTGGAGGGGGTCCGGTCCGATGACCATGGATGAAGTGCTGTCTGTCCAGAGTCGAGACCCAGGATGGACCGCTCGTCGGGACCCAGGATGGACCGTTCGCCTGTGTATTGGTTGGGGACATCTCTACGCTGCTGATCCGCCTCTGCTTGGGATGGTTTCCTGTGGACGGGACTCTCGCTGCTGTCTTGGATCCGCTTTGAACTGAACTCTCGCGGCTGTGTTGGAGCCACTATGGATTGAACTTTCACAGTATCATGTTAGACCCGCTCGACATCCATTGCTTTCGGTCCCCTAGAGGGGGTGGGGGTGGGGGTGGGGGGGTTGCCCACATTTGAGGTCCTCTCCAAGGTTTCTCATAGTCAGCATTGTCACTGGCGTCCCACTGGGTGTGAATTCTCCCTGCCCACTGGGTGTGAGTTTTCCTTGCACTTATGTGGGTTCTTCCGAGGATGTCGTAGTCGTAATGGTTTGTACAGTCCTTTGAGACATTTGTGATTTAGGGCTATATAAATAAACATTGATTGATTGATTGATTGAACTGTCCTTGTTCGACCAAGCAAGGTCTTGGAAGATTCCGCTGTGTACGTTGGAATGCGACGAGAGAGGTTTTCTTTTGTCCTCAAACACCTGCCGAAGCTGAATCCAGGACAAACCCAAGCCGGAGGCATCTTCTTCTTCTGTCTTCAATGTGACCGAAAACAATGACTGTTTACATACTCCCCCTTCCTGTTTTGACATGTGTTGTTGCGTAAACATTGAAAATCTAAATAAAAGGGGCGACGTAAACCCTTTTCGTCAGAGCTTGGTGCAGGAACTGTACAAGGTGTACAGAGGCCTTGTCTCTCCTCAGATCTGAGTCCAAATTTAAGTCTGTCTCTGTTTGATTCCTTGCCGTTTTGTCTTGTTTAATATATGTCATCAGTGTTTGAACCTGACAATTTACATTTACTATTTATCACAGGGTGCATAACATGGATATATCGTATCCTTGTCGCCGTATGTGTATATATCACCCTGAGCTAAATATTTACAGAGTGAGAGGGCAGAGTCTAAGATAATTTATGTGTATTTTGAGTAATGTTTATATAGGTCTCTGGCGTGTGATAGTGGCCAAGCTCTCAGGAAGTCATTGGAAGTGCATTAGTTAATCGAAAAGTGTGACACTTGAACTGGTTGAAGCCACTCCACTTGGCATGTGGCACTCTCCAGTCCCTCCAGTCCAGTCACATCGCCATTTGAAAATGAGAAACCCATCCATCCATCCATTTTCTACGGCTTGTGCCGTTCGGGGTCACCGGGGTGCTGGAGCCTATCTCAGTTAAGCATTTCCAACAAAATAGGTGACACTTTAGAGACTTTATGACGTCTGTGATAAGTGAACAGTAAAGTGTTCCATGCGAGTTTGAATGAACCATTTTGCATAATTGCAAGGTTAGGTAGGTATGCTACAAATTCTTAATTTGATTTAAACAACCTTATAATTGAACTTGAAGGCCTACTGAAATAAGATTTTCTTATTTAAACGGGGATAGCAGGTCCATTCTATTTGTCATACTTGATCATTTCGCGATATTGCCATATTTTTGCTGAAAGGATTTAGTAGAGAACATCGACGATAAAGTTCGCAACTTTTGGTCGCTAATAAAAAAGCCTTGCCTTTACCGAAAATAGCAGACAATGACGTCACCGGTGTGAGGGCTCCTCACATCCTCACATTGTTTCTAATGTGAGCCTCCAGCAGCAAGAGCTATTCGGACCGAGGAGCGACAATTTCCCCATTAATTTGAGCGAGGATGAAAGATTCATGGATGAGGATATTTAGAGTGAAGGACTAGAAAAAAAATAAAATAAGAAAAAATAAAGTTAAAAAAAAAAGGCGATTGCATTGGGAGCGATTCAGATGTTTTTAGACACATTTACCAGGAAAATTCTGGGAAATCCCTTACCTTTCTATTGTGTTGCTAGTGTTTTAGTGAGTTAAATAGTACCTGATAGTTGGAAGGGTGTGTCGACGGGTGTGTTGACGCCAGTCTCTGAGAGAAGTCACAAAGCTGCAGCAGGACAGAAGCTCCGCTGATCTCCGGTAAGAGGCGACTTTTTACCTCAATTTTCTCACCGAAAACTGCTGGTTGACAAGTGGTCGGGTACCATGTTCGCTTGACCGCTCTGATCCATAGTAAAGCTTCACCTCCAGGAATTTTAAACAAGAAAACACTGTGTGTTTGTGTGGCTAAAGGCTAAAGCTTCCCACCGCCATCTTTCTACTTTGACTTCTCCATTATTAATTGAAAAATATGCAAAAGATTCAGCAACACAGATGTCCAAAATACTGTGTAGTTGCGCGGTGAAAAGAGATGACTTTTAGCCGCCGCAAGTGGTGCTGGGCTAATACGTCCCCTTCAACCAATAACGTCACAAGCACGCGTCATCATACGCATCATCATTCCGCGACGTTTTCAACAGGAAACTCCGCGGGAAATTTAAAATTGTAATTCAGTAAACTAAAAAGGCCGTATTGGCATGTGTTGCAATGTTAATATTTCATCATTGATATATAAACTATCAGACTGCGTGGTCGGTAGTAGTGGGTTTCAGTAGGCCTTTAACTTGTATAACGTCTGATTTTATAACAGAAATATTTGAAATAAAAGAACAAGATCTGCCAATTGTTACAAAAGCCCAGGTAATGATCATAGCCCTCAACAACTGCCCATTACGTCGATGACGAGCTACCAGTCAATAGCCAAGCAGGCATTAAAAAAAATGTCCCAAAAACTAGCGATCATCAATCTTCACTATGACGTCACTTTTGTCACTCGATTGACATTCGCGGCACCTGAGGATCTTGTGAGAGACACCGTAAAGAGCCTAAAGACTGACAACATATTTCCGGTCTTCACAATAAAAGTGCTGCTCCATTGTGCCTGCGTTAACAAAATAAGAGTCTCAGAAAGCTACCGCACTCAAGCTAGGAAGCTACGTAGTTTTCCGTCAATGTATTTCTTGTAAAGTGTATAAAAAGGAATATGGAAGCTCGACAGAAAAGATGCCAAAAACCAACCACTTTCATGTGGTGTTGGACAGAAAAGAGGACTTTTCTCACCTCCACAATGTAAATGAAAAAATGTGGAAGTTCTCGGCACAACTGTGAATCCTGTCTAATTCCAATCAATGCAAGTCATCAGAATTGGGAAATATACCGACATATTGTTGTCTTCATAAAAAAAAAGTAATCTATGGTATGGTTAGAGTTTATTTCGAACCTGCATACAATTGAAACATGTTACATGGTTGAATTTTGATAAAACACCTTTAACATGTTGACAAAAAACGTATGTTGTATAAATAAATAAATAAATATGAATTAGATATAAATATAATACAAATATCATGTGTGTGTATATCCATCCATCCATCCATTTTCTACCGCTTATTCCCTTTTGTATATATATATATATATATATATATATATATATATATATATATATATATATATATATATATATATTATGGGTGTGGGGAAAAAAATCGATTCGAATACGTTTTGCAATTCAGAATCGATTCTCTTTTTTTATTTAAATCAATTATTTATTAATTTTTTTTTTAATCAATCCAACAAACCACTACACAGCAATACCATAACAACGCAATCCAATTCCAAAACCAAACCTGACCCTGACATTATATATATATATATATATATATATATATATATATATATATATATATATATATATATATATATATATGTCAGGGTCAGGGTTGATTGATTGATATATATATATATATATATATATATATATATATATATATATATATATATATATATATATATATATATAAATATATATATATATATATATATATATATATATATATATATCAATCAATCAATCAATGATTATTTATATAGCCCTAAATCACTAGTGTCTCAAAGGGCTGCACAAACCACAACAATAAGGAAAAGGAAAACTCACACCCAGTGGGACGTCGGTGTCAATGATGACTATGAGAAACCTTGGAGAGGACCGCATATGTGGGCAACCCCCCTCTAGGGGACCGAAAGCAATGGATGTCAAGCGTGTCGAACATGGTACTGTAAAAGTCCAATCCATAGTGGATCCAACACAGCCGCGAGAGTCCAGTCCAAAGCGAATCCAACAAAGCAGCGATAATTCCGTCCACAGTGGAGCCAACAGAAAACCATTCCAAGCGGAGGTGGATCAGCAGCGCAGAGATGTCCCCAGCCGATACACAGGCAAGCGGTCCATCCTGGGTCCCGACTCTAGACGAGCGGTCCATCCTGGGTCCCGACTCTGGACAGCCAGCACTTCATCCATGGCCATCGGACCGGACCCCCTCCACAAGTGAGAGTGGGACAGAGGAGAAAAAAAAAAGAAATGGCAGATCAACTGGTCTAAAAAAAAGGGGTCTATTCGAAGGCTAGAGTATACAAATGAGTCTTAAGGTACACATATATATACATACATATATACATACAGTGGGGCAAAAAAGTATTAAGTCAGCCACCGATTGTGCAAGTTCTCCCACTTAGAATGATATATACACATATATATATATATATATGTATATATATATAAATGGGTATTTCTGTCTGTCATTCCGTCCTACATTTTTTTTCCTTTTACGGAAGGCTTTTTTTAGAGGATAAATGAAGAAAAAAAAGACTTAATTGAACGGTTTAAAAGAGGAGAAAACAAAAAAAATGAAAATCTAATTCTGAAACATAGTTTATCTTCAATTTCGACTCTTTTAAATTCAAATTTCAACCGAAAAAAATGAAGAGAAAAACAAGCTAATTCAAATCTTTTTTGAAAAAAAATAAATAAATATGGAACATCATTAGTAATTTTTCCTGATTAAGATTAATTTCAGAATTTTGATGACATGTTTTAAATAGGTTAAAATCAAATCTGCACTTTGTTAGAATATATAACAAATTGGACTAAGCTATATTTCTAACAAAGACAAATCATTGTTTCTTCTAGATTTTCCAGAACAAAATTTTTAAAAGAAATTCAAAAGACTTTGAAATAAGATTTAAATTTGATTCTACAGATTTTCTAGATATGCCAGACTTTTTTTTTAGCGTTTTAATCATAATAAGTTTGAATAAATATTTCACAAATATTCTTCGCCGAAAAAACAGAAGCTAAAATGAAGAATTAAATTAAAATGTATTTATTATTCTGTACAATAAAAAAAATAAAATACTTGATCATTGATTCAAATTGTCAGGAAAGAGGAGGAAGGAATTTAAAAGCTAAAAAGGTACATATGTTTAAAAATCCTAAAATCATTTTTAAGGTTGGTTGTATTTTTTCTCTAAAATTGTCTTTCTGAAAGTTATAAGAAGCAAAGTAAAAAAGTAAATATATTTATTTAAACAAGTGAAGACCAAGTCTTTAAAATATTTTCTTGGATTTTCAAATTCTATTTGAGTTTTGTCTCTCTTAGAATTAAAAATGTCGAGCAAAGCGAGACCAGCTTGCTAGTAAATAAATAACATTTAAAAAATAGAGGCAGCTCACTGGTAAGTGCTGCTATTTGAGCTATTTTTAGAACAGGCCAGCGGGCTACTCATCTGGTCCTTACGGGCTACCAGGTGCCCGCAGGCACCGCGATGGTGACCCCTGATCTACGGTCATTGTGTGAGGCTTGGGCTATTTATCGATGTTATCGATAAATTAAAGTTTTTTGTGGGACACGATATGAAAAATAAAAAATGTATGTTTTTCTCTTGCATTTACCGCCTCCTTACTTCCTGAGCGGAAATCCATAAACCTAGCCACCACGTTGGTGACCCCTGCCCTACACTATACTGAGCAGCCAGGACAGAAAAGTGTGTCCCATTTCCCTATGGTCACATTTCACTTTCTATATCCATCGTCACTCTTTTGAATATTCTGCGCTCCCTAAAGATATGCTGACAGTGCGCACAGTGACATTTTTGTGCCACTTTTTCCACAGAAAATATAGTTGAGCTCCAAATGATAGGATTTCGGAAGCAATCCACTTAAATGTTGCTCCATGCACGGCGGTGCTTTAATCAAAGCGGTCTGCCCGTCCACTCCTCTCAAATGGCCCTGGAGAGCCTTTGAAACACACTGACACCAGTTTCATGGGGGAAAAAAGGACCTGCTTCCAATGGCTTGTAAAAAAAGACCCTGACTAGACAAGCACATTACATTTGCATGCCTACTAGCTATTGTTGAAGGAGTCCACTTTACTGGGTGAACAGTCTGTTTAACAAGCTTCTGTTTATTTTGTGTGAGCGCAAGAGAGACTTTTAGAATATGGTTAAGCTTTTATTCTTTACTTTTGGAAAATACTAAATATATGGTATTCAGTAATAAAAGAAAGATAGAATTTAGTTTATCCATAAACAATGTGAAAATTGAGAAGGTGTCTGAAATCAGATTTCTTGGAGTCATCTTAGATGAAAAGTTGACATGGAAAGCTCATATAATGCATGTGAAAAATAAGGTATCTAAAAGCGTATTTATTTTGAACAAGGTTAAATATAGTTTTCCGTATAACACAATGAGAATGTTATATTGCTCAATTATTCTACCTTATTACAATTATTGTGCAGAAATATGAGGAAATACATATCCCAGCAACATAATGCCTTTATTTCTTTCACAGAAAAGAGCAATTCGTATCATTTTCAAAGTAGGATATAGAGACCACACAAACCCACTCTTCATTAGGTCAGGATTACTAACACTAAAATACATTGTAGAATTTAATATTCTATTGATGATGTTCAAAGCGAGAAATTAAGTTCTTCCGAAGGACATACAAAACTTATTTGTGTTCACGTCTGAAGTTCATAATATTTTATTAGAGCGTATCAAAACACGAATTGGTATGTTAGACTTAGCTCTGTCTTGGTTTAACTCTTATCTTACTGATAGGATGCAGTGTGTCTCCCATAACAATGTGACCTCGGACTATGTTAAGGTAACGTGTGGAGTTCCCCAGGGTTCGGTCCTTGGCCCTGTACTCTTCAGCATCTACATGCTGCCGCTGGGTGACATCATACGCAAATACGGTGTTAGCTTTCACTGTTATGCTGATGACACCCAACTCTACATGCCCCTAAAGCTGACCAACACGCCGGATTGTAGTCAGTTGGAAGCGTGTCTTAATGAAATTAAACAATGGATGTCCGCTAATTTTTTGCAACTTAACGCCCAAAAAACGGAAATGCTGATTATCGGTCCTGCTAGACACCGACCTCTATTTAATAATACAACTTTAAAATTTGACAACCAAATAATTAAACAAGGTGACTCTGTAAAAAATCTGGGTATTATCTTCGACCCAACTCTCTCCTTTGAATCACACATTAAAAGCGTTACTAAAACGGCCTTCTTTCATCTCCGTAATATCGCTAAAATTCGCTACATTCTGTCCACTAAAGAAGCTGAGATCATTATCCATGCGTTTGTTACGTCTCGTCTCGATTACTGTGAAGTATTATTTTCGGGTCTCCCCATGTCTAGCATTAAAAGATTACAGTTGGTACAAAATGCGGCTGCTGGACTTTTGACAAGAACAAGAACGTTTGATCACATTACGCCTGTACTGGCTCACCTGCACTGGCTTCCTGTGCACTTAAGATGTGACTTTAAGGTTTTACTACTTACGTATAAAATACTACACGGTCTAGCTCCAGCCTATCTTGCCGATTGTATTGTATCATATGTCCTGGCAAGAAATCTGCGTTCAAAAGACTCCGGCTTATTAGTGATTCCCAAAGTCCAAAAAAAGGCTGCGGGCTATAGAGCGTTTTCCGTTTGGGCTCCAGTACTCTAGAATGCCCTCCCGGTAACAGTTCGAGATGCTACCTCAGTAGAAGCATTTAAGTCTCTCCTTAAAACTCATCTGTATACTCTAGCCTTTAAATAGACTTCCTTTTTAGACAAGTTGATCTGCCGCTTCTTTTCTTTTTCTCCTCTGTCCCCCCCTCGCTTGTGGAGGGGGTCCGGTCCGATGACCATGGATGAAATACTGGCTGTCCAGAGTCGAGACCCAGGATGGACCGCTCGCCTGTGTATCGGTTGGGGACATCTCTATGCTGCTGATCCACCTCCGCTTGGGATGGTTTCCTGTGGACGGGACTCTCGCTGCTGTCTTGGATCCGCTGTGAACTGAACTCTCGTGGCTGTGTTGGAGCCACTATGGATTGAACTTTCACAGTATCATGTTAGACCCGATCGACATCCATTGCTTTCGGTCCCCTGGGGGGGTGCCCACATTTGAGGTCCTCTCCAAGGTTTCTCATAGTCAGCATTGTCACTGGCGTCCCACTGGGTGTGAGTTTTCCTTGCCCTTATGTGGGTTCTTCCGAGGATGTCTTAGTCGTAGTGGTTTGTACAGTCCTTTGAGACATTTGTGATTTAGGGCTATATAAATAAACATTGATTGATTGATTGAAGATGAGACCCACAGAAGGCCGTATGACATTAAACATCCAAGAGTGCGAACAAATTTGAAACAAATGTGCTTGTCTGTTGTTGGTGTGAAAGCATGGAATTCTCTAAACAAAGACTTAAAAATCTGTAAGAATATCTTTCTATCTAAAAAGAGTTATAAAAAGAAAAAACTGGAATTATATCAAACTGAATTTTGATTCAGATTGGACGTGTCATTGTGAAAATGCTTAAAGGAAAATGGAAAAGTATGTTGGAGTTTGGGTGTTGGTGGAGGGAACAGTTATAAAGTCATCTAAAATACTGTAATTTGTGTTAAAAAGGGGGCAGATAAATATAAGAATAGTATTCTTCCATCTTTTCCTTTCTGATCATGGAAATGTATAAGAAAAAAACAACAAAACAATGAAAGTGTCAATTGTACGTGGCTTGTAAATATGCATTTTCATGAAAGGAATACAAATAAATGATGATGATGATTCTGACAGTGGTGCATAATTTACTCCATATTTTTTGCCATTTTTTTCTGAGAAACAGGGTAATAACAGACGTGCAAAACAAGCACACCTACATGCACAGCACACACAACCTATTATCAAACACAGCAGCCCAACATGAGAGCTTCCATCCGTCATGGTGGTGCTGGCTGTCCTTGTTAGTCCTAATCCACTTGCGTCTGCAGTCTATTCAGGTAGTCATACTGGGCTGGGACTTTAATGGGCCCGGAAAGCTCACAGTGCACACACACACACCAGTATAAGGTATATAAATAAAAGTACTACCCTTTCCTTATTTCATTCTCTCTGCAGCTAATGGTCTCGAGAAGTGTTGTCAAAGACATAATGGTACCTGATCGCCACAAAGAGCCACAGCAGACACACTCAGCAGGTACTTTAAAACACTTTTCTTGCTGTCCAAGCAGAGGTGGGTAGCGTAGTCTAAAATTGTATTCAAGTAAGAGTACCGTAACTTTAGAGTAATATGATTCAAGTAAAAATTTAAGTACAAACCCCGTTTCCATATGAGTTAGGAAATTGTGTTAGATGTAAATATAAATGGAATACAATGATTTCCAAATCCTTTTCAACCCATATCCACTTGAATGCACTACAAATACAAGATATTTGATGTTCAAACTCATAAACTGAATTTTTTTTTGCAATTAATAATTTGCTTAGAATTTCATGGCTGCAAAACGTGCCAAAGTAGTTGGGAAAGGGCATGTTCACCACTGTGTTATATCACCTTTTCTTTTAACAACATTCAATAAACGTTTGGGAACTGAGGAAACTATTTGTTGAAACTTTGAAAGTGGAATTCTTTCCCATTTGTTACGCCTGTTCGGCATCATGGATGCGTCGAAATTGAACACAGCAAAGGTAAGGTTTAACTATTTATTTGAATAACAAAAGGTGCTAGAGAACAAAAATACTGGAGCTAAGATACACAAGGATACACAAATAGTAAACTAAACTGGCACATAGGCACACAAAGGGGAAAACAAAACATTTAGCATGAGAGCTAAGAACGAATAAAATTGCGCAGCGTGAGAGCTCGCGAGAATAATACAGGAATTGCGTGTAAGCAAAAGTGCAAAGCAGACGTACCGTTGTGTATGAATAAATTTGGATCCCAGACTGAACAACAACATATGCAGGCTTATATAAGGCAGGTGATTAGTGAGGACAGGTGTGCAGGGCCGTGAGTAGCAGGTGAAACTGATAAGCTAAACAGGAAATAATAGGATCAGACGGAGAGTGAAAATAAAATGGAACAAAAAACAGTAATATGTGGAGGATCCAAAAAGCGGATCTCAATACCATTCTTGTTTTATGTAGAGCTTTAGTCGTTCAACAGTCTAGGGTCTCTGCTGTCGTATTTTGCGCTTCATAATGTGCCACACATTTTCCATTGGAGACAGGTCTGGACTGCAGGCAGGCCAGAAAAGTACCCGCACTCATATTTTTACAAAGCCACGCTGTTGTAACATGTGCTGAATGTGGCTTGGCATTGTCTTGCTGGAATAAGCAGGGGCGTCCATGAAAAAGACGGCGCTTAGATAGCAGCGTATGTTGTTCCAAAACCTGTATGTACCTTTCAGCATTAATGGTGCCTTCACAGATGTGTAAGTTACCCATGCCTTGGGCACTAATGCACCCCCATACCATCACAGATGCTGGCTTTTGAACTTTGGGTCAATAACATTCTGGATGGTTCGCTTCAACCTTTGGTCCGGATGACACAATGTCGAATATATCCAAAAACAATTTGAGATGTGAACTTGTCAGACCACAGAACACTTTTCCACTTTGCATCAGTCCACCTTAGATGATCTCGGGCCCAAAAAAGCCGGCAGCGTTTCTTTATTTTGTTGATGAATGGCTTTCGCTTTGCATAGTTGAGCTTTAACTTGCACTTACAGATGTAGCGAGAAACTGTATTTAGTGACAATGGTTTTCTGAAGTGTTCCTGAGCCCATGTGGTGATATCCTTTAGAGATCGATGTCAGTTTTTGATACAGTGCTGTCCGAGGAATCGAAGGTCACGGTCATTCGATGTTGGTTTCCGGCCATTCCGCTTATGTGGAGTGATTTCTCCAGATTCTCTGAACCTTTTGATGATATTATGGACTGTAGATGTTGTAATCCCAAAATTTCTGGCAATTGCAGTTTGAGAAACGTTGTTCTTAAACTTTTTGACTATTTGCTTACGCAGTTGTGGACAAAGGGGTGTACCTCGCCCCATCCTTTCTTGTGAAAGACTGAGCATTTTATGGGAAGGTGTTTTTATACCCAATCATGGCACCCACCTTTTACCAATTAGCCTGCACACCTGTGGGCTGCTCCAATTAAGTGTTTGGTGAGCATTCCTCAACTTTATCAGTATTTATTGCCACCTTTCCCAACTTCTTTGTCACCTGTTGCTGGCATCAAATTTTAAAGTTAATGGTTATTTGCAAAAAAAAATGTTTATCAGTTTGAACATCAAATATGTTGTCTTTGTAGCATATTCAACTAAATATGGGTTGAAAATTATTTGCAAATCATTGTATTTCGTTTATATTTACATCGAACACAATTTCCCAACTCATATGGAAACACTGTTTGTTGTTATCCCAAAAATTTGTTGCATAACTATTTGGTAAAAATAAATACTCAAGTACTGATTAGCTAGTGAGTAACTTCTGATTTATTTAGTAGAACTTATTTTTAATGGTACTTGCACTACAACTGTAATTGGCGTGTGTAAGTGTGTGTGTGTGTGTGTGTGTGTGTGTGTGTGTTTGTGCGTGTGTGCGCGGCTTTAAAAGAAACAGAGACTCTATAACGGCATGTACCACAAAAGTTGCAAACTCTACAGTTGCTTATGACATATTAACAGGGTTAAAGTTAGCATATGCACAGTAAAACATACACGTGCAAAACCTAAAAAAAAAAACATCTACAACTTACCAAAACACGTTTCTCTAGTTGGAAGCGGAATTTTGGTAGGCTGAAATGTGAATATTTCTACTGACACAGATGACAGCACATGATATGAATGTTACTTTTCATTGTTTGCAAATAAACATTGACATTGCCTTGTCTGATGTCATGTCACTTTTAACAGTGTGTAGTTTGAGTCTGGTCATGTGACTGCTTGGCTCCAGTTAATTGGTGAAACTGAGTGAAACGTCACTAGTGCATACGTTTGATTGATGAAACAGAGTCATGTGATGGTGCTCGAGCTTGTGACAGTGCCTATATCTAACAATCCAAGAAAATGCATCTTTGCAAGCAGTAATCAATCGATTCTGAATAATGATAATATTGATGATGTAAACAAATGTAGCAATCAGAACGAAACTCTATGTAAGAGAGTAAACATAGAGTTTCTACTTTGCAAAAATACTCACGTAAAAGTAAAATGTATGTTGCATTAAAACTACACTGACAAATACAATCTAAAAGCAAGCCTTTGTCTCCTCCAGGCTCGACTACTGCAACACACTTCTTGTCAGGATCCCCAGCAAGAACATTCAAAAGCTGCAGTACGTACAAAATAGTGCTGCGGAAATCCTGATGAGAGTGCGGAAACATGACCATATCACACCAACTCTCAAATCCCTTCACTGGCTTCCTGTTCCATTCAGGATTGAATTCAAAATCTCCCTACTAACTCATCAGTGCCTCCATGGAAATGCCCCCTTCTACCTCAAGGAACTGCTCACCACCAAAACCTCCACACGACACCTGCGCTCCGGACAGGCTAACCTCCTCCAACCTCCTCGGACAAAGCTTCAAACAATGGGAGACCAGGCTTTCTGCTCCGCTGCTCCCAGTCTGTGGAACACTCTCCCTGACCACCTGAGGGCACCTCAGACTGTGGATGCTTTTAAAAAAGGCTTAAAAACCCATCTTTTAAAAAAAGCCTTTTTATAGACATGCATGCTGGTTCTAACTATTGGGCTGTTTTTAGTTTTATATTTTATTTATTTTTATTATCTTTTTACTACTATTATTATTACTATTTTTTACACTCTGGCACTTTGTGTCACAACTAGGCTTGGACATGGATTGTTTCTACGATGCGAATGAGGATCAGCACGAGCGAGGCGTGGACGTGAGTACATGGTTGTTTATTAAAAAACTATAATAAAAAATAAACAAACTAAGGGCGCTCACAAGGAGGTACAGACACTTGGCTATGAACAAACAAAAGACTAGCATAAATGCTGCAAACTACAAACATGAAACAAAAACACTTGCTCAATGGCATGAAAGACAATTTAACTATAAACTTAAACAGCACGATGGCCAGACTAAAGACATGAAACAAAAGAGTGCACTGTGGCATAAATACAAAACTTACGTGGATCAAAATGAACAGCGTAGCAAGGCATGAAGCAGATAAACGAGGGCGTGAAGAAGGTGCAGCATGGGTAGCGTGTGCGAGTGTGAAGATCCCAGGACGAAGACAAGAAAAAGAGTGACTTAACTGTGATGATTAGTGAAAACAGGTGAGGCTGAGAACAGGGACGTGACATGACAGGTGAAAAGTAATGAGTTGGCATGGAGACGAAAACAAACCAGGAAATGCCAAGACAGAACTTAAATGTCCAAAAAACTAAACATAACCTGATCAAAAGCAAAACATAAACTCACAGGCGTGACACTTTGAGGTTGTTTGCTCAACACAAAGTGCTTTTTTACAAATAAAAAATAAAAAGTTGCTTGAGTAAAAGTAACGGAATGGATGTAGCCCACATCTGCGTAAAAGGTCCCATATTTTACTCTTTTTCAGATATTTTAAATATATCTCAAGGGTCCCACAATACTGTATTTGAAAAGTGTGTTGTTCAAAATATAGCTTTGATGCTGGAATTTAGACAACGTAAAAGCATTGCTGCTAAGGTTTAAACATTATGAAAATGTCCCGTCCCATTTATTGTGACCGTGGTTATCATTGACTCGGTATTGTTGAATATGCTTAAAAGTGATTTTAATACCAAAAAAAAAAAAGTAATTTTAACCACATTGAAATCTTTTAACCAAGTTTGATTTCTGAATGAATAACAGACACAGAACTATAGAAGAAAATGTAAACATTGTTTGGCTTCCATACTACACAGTACACACCACTATACATTCGGATTGACAGTTTAGACCAGAGCTATTCAAATAGAGCCCTGGGGGCCAAATCCGGCCAAGTAATGACACAATAACAGCCCCACAAATTCAGTTGAAAAATTGAATTTTTACAGAAAATACCCAAAAAGAGCAGAGTGCTCCTGTTGAATAGAGGAACCTAGGTGGGTGTAAAAACATTGGCAGATCATTGCATTGACATTTTAACCTTGCTAGCAAACATAGATCACAAAACCTGTGATTTCCATAAATGTGTTGTTCCTCAAGTCACCCTTTTAAGTCCTCTTCTTAGTTAAATTTTTTTCGTAATGTGATTTATGTACAGTATCTAAAGCGTAGCTTGTTTAGGTCAGATGCAGTGAGTGATCATTTGTTCAACTTCATTAGTTTAACTGTACTAGTGGTGTTGCCCAAGGTTCCGTTTTAGATCCTCTTTTCATCCTCATTTGGGCTATTCAACTGATGGCCCATGTGTTCAGTTCAAAAACCTGTGAGACACTCAGATTTTTGCAGCAGATTCTTAAAGCAGCATTAAGTAACTTTTTAACCTACATAAAATATTTTTAATAACTTTTGGGATGATACATTGACTTTCAACTAGTTGAATGCCACCTCTGGCATGGCCTGAATGTGTCTGTGTCGCTTTAACTGGCACTTAGCAACAGGGAGGTGGGTGGCTGGAACCCTGTCACACAAAAAACTACACATGTGCTGATTGCTTCTGGGCATATGTCACCCCCCCCCCCCCCCCCCCCCCCCTCAAAATTCATTACTGCTATCATGGCCAAACCTCCAAAACAACCAAAGAAACAAAAAGTTTTGTCTGAGGCGACAAAAAAAGAAAACCTTAGGTCGGCTACCCGGACAGTCAGTATCAACATTGCCTCAACTTTCACTTGCTGGCGAAGAGGGATTTCGGACAATGCTGCTTTGGTTCTGTCCCTGCTAAAATAGTAAGTGACTTTTGATGCTCAAATCAAAATGATAATGCTAATGTTAGCTATTGGAAATGAATAGACACCAGCCACATAGTTCTTAGTTCCACACAACCTCCTTCGAAAAAAACTCTCCTACCGGTCTTTCTTTGCTTAAAACCTGCATCAGCCCTGATACATTATTGATAACAGCGTCATGTTTGTAGCACAATCCAAGATCATTTATTGATAGTGTCTGCTATTTAACATCAACATAGCCGTTAGAGACGTAATATTTGTGCCACTATTATAGCGGACACCATGTCAGTCATCATGAGAAATGTGGTCTTCTTCTGGCAAAATACTACCACTTTGGTTTCCAAAATCAACCAAAACTGAAAGTCCTTAAAGGCCTACTGAAACCCACTACTACCGACCACGCAGTCTAATAGTTTTTATATCAATGATGAAATATTAACATTGCAACACATGCCAATACGGCTGGTTTAGTTATCAAATTGAAATTTTAAATTTCCCGCGAAGTATCCTGTTGAAAACGTTCTTCCAGCACCGATCACGGCTAAAAGTTTTCTGCTCTAATCGCATAATTACACAGTATTCTGGACATCTGTGTTGCTGAATCTTTTGCAATTTGTACAATTAATAATGGAGAAGTCAAAGAAGAAAGATCTAGGTGGGAAGCGGTGTATTGCAGCTGCCTTTAGCAACACAAACACAGCCGGTGTTTCCTTGTTTACATTCCCGAAGGTGAAGCTTTACTATGGAACAGAGCTGTCAAGTCTGGTTCCTGACCACATGTCAACCGACAGGTTTTGGGGAGAAAATTGTGGTAATCAGTCGGCTCTTACCGTAGACATGAGCGGAGATTGCTTCCTCTTGCAGCTGCGGACTCTCTTACCTCCTCCCACCGTAAACACTGGCGGTCACCACACCCGTGGCCACACCCCTCCGACTTTCAGGTACCATATAATCTCACTAAAACACTAGAAACACAATAATCAGATAAAGGATTTTCCAGAATTATCCTAGTAAATGTGTCTAATAAGATCTGAATCGCTCCCACTGCCCTCGCCTTTTTTTAATTTTTTTTATTTCTAGTCCTTCACTCTCACTATCCTCATCCACGAATCTTTCATCCTCGCTCAAATTCATGGGGAAATCGTCGCTTTCACGGTCCGAATTGCTCTCGATGCTGGTGGCTATGATTGTAAACAATGTGAGGATGTTGAGTATTGAGTTTATACCAAAAAGTTCTATTTTGGTTTCATCTGACCACATGACATTCTCCCAATCCTCTGCTGTATCATCCATGTATCCATTTTGGTATAAACTCAACTCGTCGTGTTTGGAGGAAGAAGAATACTGAGTTGCATCCCAAGAACACCATACCTACTGTGAAGCATGGGACAGGGCGATTGATCCGTGTTAAGGAAAGAATGAATGGGGCCATGTATCATGAGATTTTGAGCCAAAACCTCCTTCCATCAGTGAGAGCTTTGAATGGTTGACCAAATACTTATTTTTCACCATAATTTAAAAATAAATTCTTTAAAATTCCTACAATTCCTATTTTTTTTCACATTCTGTCTCGCACAGTTGAAGTGTACCTATGATGAAACTTACAGACCTCTGTCATCTTTTTAAGTGGGAGAACTTGCACAATTGGTGGTTGACTAAATACTTTTTTGCTCCACTATACCTGTGTTGGCCATGCAATGAGGTAGAGATTTGTCCGGGGTGTACCCCGCCTTCTGCCCGAATGCAGTTGAGATAGGCTCCAGCAACCCTTGCGACCCTGAAAGGGACAAGCGGTAGAAAATGGAAGGATTAATGGATGCTGTACTAAGAAATCCTTTAGCCTCACAGACACAACAGATCTCAGTATCGACTTGGTTTATATTTGCTGTGCACCAAGAGATTGTAACAGCTGAGGGTGCGCATGTGTGCGATAGCATGCTCCATGGCCTAAAAACTTCAATCCTTTTTAAAGAAGCTGTGTGCAATGGTTTTAAATCGTGTATGATCAGTAATGGTGTGTGTGTAATTTAGCGGGTGTAAGCACGTCATTCTCAGTGGTGTTAGAGTCCGCGGGGAGCCATGGAGCAGCGGTGGAAGACAAACAAGACTGCAAGCGTATGTGGCAGCTCCCTGGGCAACACTTAAAGACCGCTGCAGCCAGTCTGTCACCAGCCTCTCAGCCCCATCACACGCACGTAAATACGGTAATTACACAAGGACATCAAATTAAGACGCTTTGCAAAAACACAGAGATAATTGCAGCGCACCACTGATCTTCTTTGCAAATTGACCAAAACCTCAAAACCAAAGGACGAAGATGTACATGTGTGCACACAAACTACACCCTGAGGGATAACTTGGCGCCGTGACCGCAACGAAAAGCCACGAGGTGTCGGATGCTAATTTGGCGGGATGTGAATACACGGATGTTTACTCATGCGAAAACACCAGCTTGGGTGGGAAAAAATAGTCAAAGAAATAAAAAGCATGATGTGACAAGTCTCCAGCCGTCATCGTGTGGGTTGCAGTAACCATCGATGCAAGACGCATTGTAGCAGGTTTGACTCTCGTTTATTCTTTCAACAAACAAGTTTTGGTTCCAGTGGATCGCTCCAATTTCTAGCACGACCTCCTTTCCTGCTTGTCTCGGCGCGCCTTTCGGTGGCCGGTGGCTGCGTCTTCCGCAGGGGCTCATCTCTCTCCGGGTTGCTCTCGTCGTGTTCGTTGTCGGTTGTTTCCTCCCCTACTTCTGCCACGATTGCTCCTCCTTCTCCCCTTTTATGATGCAGCAGAAGATGCAGGTATTGAGAGCAGCTGTATTGTTTACGCACCTGACTCGGATTGCTGCCGCGTCGCTCCAAGTGCGCCCCGTCTCTCCGCTCCGCTGCATGCTCCACCTCCTGGCCGCCATCTCGGGCAGGACTGCTGTCTGTCCTATCCTGCCATCGTCTCGTCGGCTCCGTCTCTCCACACATGATTAAGATGAGCGAATGATTACATATTGATTGATTGAGGCTTTTATTAGTAGATTGCACAGTACAGTAAATATTCCGTACAATTGACCACCAAATGGTAACATATATATATATATATATATATATATATATATATATATATATATATATATATATATATATATATATATATATATATTGTCCATCCTTATTCATCATGCATGCTTTTGGACTGCTTGAGTACCATGCAGGGTAAACCCACGCAAGCACTGGGAGAACATGCAAACTCCGCAGAGACCCAAAAACCTCCTGACATGCTGCTAACCACATTTCCACCCTGCTGCCTTGCGTCAGTTTTCCACCGAGCATAGCTTCTGCTATAAATCTTTATAAATCACCTTGAGAACAGCCTTGTTTAATGGGAGTATGAGAACATAACAAGAGTTACCAAAAATCATTCGTCTTCTAGCGTTGTAGTGTATTCAAATGCAAGATGGACGGCTATACGCCGCTGTTTCTCTTGTGTCTTTTCACAAAACAAAGAAATGGCTTTCATATTCAGCCCAAGCCACAAAATGGCAAATGACAGTTATTCAGCCGAGGGGGGAGATGACTCTTTGCTAACCTATGCGGCAGGCGGCAGAATAGCAAACGGACCAACAACAGGAGAAATAAATGACTTTCTGGACAAAGGCAGCTGCAAAGCAGAGAGCATTTCTCCTGAGGCTAAAACGGGGAATGAGAGAGGCGGGGGAGGAGGGGAGGGAGGGTGTACATCACCTTGTGCGGCGCTCCATATCATTTGCATGGGTTATACTCTCCAAGGCCCCCACCGTGCAAATGACTTATAACGTGGAAATAGAGAGACTTTGGAGTTGCTGTCAGCAGTGAATTTATACGTGATTGCCTGACAGGCTCCGTGTCCTAAATCATTTTCAATTAGATGACACTTTCAATATCCCGCCTCTGATTTAGAGATATTAAAAACTTCTCCACAATTCTCCACAGTTGAAAGCAGGCCCACTTATCTGCAACACTGCACAGCCCACCGCTCTCTCTTTCTTTCTCTCTCTCTCTCTCTCTCTCTTCTTTTCATCACAGGTTTCTCATTTCGTTAAAAAAGGTAAACCTTTAAAAGTGAGGAGGGGACGCCCGTCCTTGCATTTCAAATAGGAGGAGAGTTGCGATTGGTTGTATATTCCCCAGGTCGCTCATTGTCACGTTCAAAAGACAAACGCACAAAAATGTGTGTTCCAGTGAGGATGCAGGAATGCAAGCGAAGACCATGTCTGTTTACAGAAAGGGTTACGAGAAGCCTGGTTGACATTTATTCGGAATCCACGACAGCGTTTTTGCTAAATCGTCCCTGTGTCGCTGCCATGAAAAAGTTACCTCACGGTGCTGGCCAGCTAAAAAACACAAAACTCACAAGCAACGTTTAAGCCAGTGGTTCTTAACCTGGGTTCGATCGAACCCTAGAGGTTCGGTGAGTCGGCCTCAGGGGTTCGGCGGAGGTTTAAAACACACCCGACTCATCGTATAAATAAAAACTTCTCCCTATCGGCGTATTACGGATACGGCAACAGCAGAAGTCACACTGATTTGCAGGTGTGTGATTTGTTGTGAGTTTATGCACTGTGTTGGTTTTGTTCTTTGAACAAGGTGATGTTCATGCACGGTTCATTTTGTGCACCAGTAAAAAAAACATGGTAACACTTAGGTATGGGGAACATATTCACCATTAATTAGTTGCTTATTAACATGCAAATTAGAAACATATTGGCTCTTAACTAGTCATTATTAAGTACTTTTTAATGCCTTATTCGGCATGGCCTTATTCAATCAATCAATCAATCAATGTTTACTTATATAGCCCTAAATCACTAGTGTCTCAAAGGGCTGCACAAACCACAACACAAACCACTACGACATCCTCGGTAGGCCCACATAAGTGCAAGGAAAACTCACACCCAGTGGGACGTCGGTGACAATGATGACTAGAGAACCTTGGAGAGGATGAAAGCAATGGATGTCGAGCGGGTCCAACATGATTCTGTGAAAGTTCAATCCATAATGGATCCAACACAGTGGCGAGAGTGCCGTCCACAGGAGAAAAAGAAAAGAAACGGCAGATCAACTGGTCTAAAAAGGGAGTCTATTTAAAGGCTAGAGTATACAAATGAGTTTTAAGGTTAGACTTAAACGCTTCTACTGAGGTGGCATCTCGAACTGTTACCGGGAGGGCATTCCAGAGTACTGGAGCCCGAAATGAAAACGCTCTATAGCCCGCAGACTTTTTTTGGGCTTTGGGAATCACTAATAAGCCGGAGTCCTTTGAACGCAGATTTTTTGCCGGGACATATGGTACAATACAATCGGCAAGATAAGTTGGAGCTAGACCGTGTAGTATTTTACACGTAAGTAGTAAAACCTTAAAGTCACATCTTAAGTGCACAGGAAGCCAGTGCAGGTGAGCCAATATAGGCGTGATATGATCAAACTTTTTTGTTCTATTATAACCCTAACCCTGGCCCTAACCCTTTTAAATTAAGTCTTTTTTACTTAGAATATGTTCCCCATACTAAAGTGTTACCAAAAACCTATAACTTTGTCTTGAATTTGAATTTTATTTTTCACTAAAGAAGGGTTCGGTGAATGTGCTTATGAAACTGGTGGGGTTCGGTACCTCCAACAAGGTTAAGAACCACTGCTTTAAGCGTCCCGTCGATGGCAACACATCATACTCAGTGAGCATCGATCTTGAATCTCTTTAAAAAAAAAAAAACCTAATGCACTGATATTCGGCTCGCGCAGCCCTCTGTCTGCCCTTTGTGTAAGCTGTCTTTCAAGTAGTGAATTTAACGACAGCGTTGCATGTGCCTAGGATGTGTGATAAACCTCGGCCCACATACATTTAACTAAAAGCATCTGCATGCAACGACTTCATCCAACCTTTATTTACGGCCATAAAACTGACGACGAGCAGTCCTCATCAAAAGATACTACGAAACTGCACAAAAGGTGTAAGCTCTTTTTGATGCTTCAATTGGACGATTTTCTAGCACTTTAAGGTCTGTATAGTACAGAGGGAGGAGGAAATAATTGATTCTTAGAAGCATCACGATTGGGAGATGGACGATTCCAAAGAGTGATTGTACAAAGGAGACCTGCAATTTTTTGGAATATTGCCGATCATTGACAATCATTATGTGAGACAAGAAAACATACAGTCGTGGTCAAAAGTTTACATACACTTGTAAAGGACATAATGTCATGGCTGTCTTGAGTTTCCAATAATTTCTACAACTCTTATTTTTTTTTGATAGAGTGATTGGAGCACGTACTTGTAGGTCACAAAAAACATTCATGAAGTTTGGTTCTTTTATGAATTTATTATGGGTCTACTGAAAATATGACCAAATCTGCTGGGTCAAAAGTATACATACAGCAATGTTAATATTTGGTTACATGTCCCTTGGCAAGTTTCACTGCAATAAGGCGCTTTTGGTAGCCATCCACAAGCTTCTGGTTGAATTTTTGACCTCTCCTCTTGATGCAGTTCAGCTAAATTTGTTGTATTTCTGACATGGACTTGTTTCTTTAGCATTGTCCACTCGTTTAAGTCCGGACATTGAGAAGGCCATTCTAAAACCTGAATTCTAGCCTGATGTAACCATTCTTTTACCACTTTTGACGGGTCATTGTCCTGTTGGAACACTCAACTACATCCAGACCCAACCTCCGGGCTGATGACTTTAGGATTTCCTGAAGAATTTGGAGTTAATCCTTCTTTTTCATTGTCCCATTTACTCTCTGTAAAGCACAAGTTCCATTGGCAGCAAAACAGGCCCACAGCATAATAGTACCGGTAGGCGTGGTGTGACACAGGAGTTCCTTCATACCGACTGCCATCAGACTGTATAATGCATATGTTTCTTGACTGCACTTAAATATAGAATATATGTATAATTTATTTATATTATTCACATATGACTAATGCTGTATAGTATTTATTGTCTATTGTGAGCAAACTGTGGTGATGAATTTCCCCCAGGGATCAATAAAGTACGTTCTGTTCTATTCTATTCCTGGAATTAAAGGCCTCAACTTTTCTCCTCCAAACATACTGCTGGGTATTGTGGCAAACCAGCTCAATTTTTGTTTCATCTGACCACAGAACTTTCCTCCAGAAGGTCTTACCTTTATCCATGTGATGAACTGCACCAATTTTGTCAAGTGGAATGGTCAAAAACTCAACCAGAAGCTTTCCAGAAGCTTGTGGATGGCTACTAAAAGCGCCTTATTGCAGTGAAACTTGCCAAGGGACATGTAACCAAATATTAACATTGCTGTATGTATACTTTTGACCCAGCAGATTTGCTCACATTTTCAAAAGACCTATAATAAATTCATTAAAGAATCAAACATCATGAATTTTTTTTGTGACCAACAAGTATGTGCTCCAATCACTCTATCACAAAAAAATAAGAGTTGTAGAAAGTATTGGAAACTCAAGACAGCCATGACATTATTTCCTATATGGACATTTTTGACCACGACTGCATATGACAGCGCTCTAGGCTTAAATAGCCCAGCTGTAAGTGCTATTAAAACACGCAAAACTTCTATATTGACGCATAAAACGACAATGTCCGACCTCTACATACTTGCCAACCTTGAGACCTCCGATTTCGGGAGGTGGGGGGCGTGGTCAGGGGTGGGGCGCAGGCGTGGTTGGCGGTGTGGGGGAGTTGCTTGGTTAAGAGCGGAGGAGTATATTTACATTTACAATTCACCAACTCCAGTATTTCATATATATATATGTACATATATATATACATCCATCCATCCATTTTCTACCGCTTATTCCCTTTTGAGGTCGCGGGGGGCGCTGACGCCAATCTCAGCTACAATCGGGCGGAAGGCGGGGTACACCCTGGACAAGTCGCTACCTCATTGCAGGGCCAACACAGATAGACAGACAACATTCACACTCACATTCACACACTAGGGCCAATTGTTAGTGTTGTCAATCAACCTATCCCCAGGTGCATGTCATATATATATATATATATATATATATATATATATATATATATGTATATATATATATGTATATATATATGTGTGTGTGTGTGTGTATGAAATACTTGACTTTCAGTGAATTGTAGCTATATATATATATATATATATATATATATATATTTTTTATCATATATATAAATAAAACAAATAGTTGAATTTCAGACGGCACCTATCAAATACACAGTAATAAAAACACAGTTGTTCTACTAACTGTACTCAATAACCAGGCGAGGTGATGAAGTTACGTCTCTTTACTGTGGGCTTCAGAACAGACGCCTTCACTTGCCGTCAGGTGCCATTTAAAAAGCAACCCCATAACGCTATAGCCAACATTCACCAGGAGATGGCAACAGACAACATAGATCACTCTATTACAGACATGGCTGTAACTTCCTCGTTCTTCTGCTTTGTTTCCTTGTGTGTGCAGTTTTTTTTAATTAAAATATGTAGATGTTGTAACGTGATTGGGCAGGCAAACTGTTTATATAGTGGGAAAGCGGACGTGAAAACAGGCTGTCCCCACTCAGGTCCGCATGGAGCTGGAGAGGGCGTGGCCTCCAGCTCCGACTGAATTTCGGGAGATTTTCGGGAGAACGTTTTTTTCTGGGAGGTTTTCGGGAGAGGTGCTGAATTTCGGGAGTCTCCCGGAAAATCCGGGAGGGTTGGCAAGTATGGACCTCTACCATGAATGTAGGACGTGGAAAACAATCAATGTGTGTGTTTGTCAGTAGGTGGGATACTTCCTGCTTCATGGAGGATGATGATATTCTGTGGGATGGACAGTTCCACTGATGCCACAGTGACTCACAAATTGAATTGATCCAGATATTCGCCAAAATAAACTGTAATATGGTCATAAATGGCTTTGTAATATTTGGGTAATCCTGTTCCACTAAGAGAAAATGACTGTTGGAATGGCCTAAGCCTTTGTAACTGCCCTGTAATAAAACCTCTTGTGCAACTGCCACTATTTATTTTTATTAGACTCTCTTGTCTATCACTCTCACAACGCACTGCAAATGAGAGAAAATAAGCTTTTGCGTCAATCTTAAAGGCAAAAACAGTGACAACCAAAAGTCCATTTGAAAGTGAGTCACTCTCAAGCTTGATCCCTTGCAAACACTCCACAAAACAGCCTCACGCTTCAGAGCAATAACATCTACAAGATGGTAATGGACGCGCAATAAGCGAGGATCCCGCGTAAGCAAATGGCAAACCCTCCCATCGTCATTACAGTCGACCTGGCAGACTTCAATCCTCACCACCACCGCAATGTCAGAAGCAATAAAAGCAAAAGCTTAGATGGACATCTCCAATCTGTGTGACATGCTGTCCACCACCTCATCCACCACCCCCACCTCTTAATAAGTTTGAAGAAATATTTCACAAATATTCTTTGTGGAAAAAACAGACGCTAAAATGAAGAATTAAATTAAAATGTATTTATTATTCTTTACAATAAAAAAAAACAAAACACCTCATGCCCCACCCCCACCTCCACTTTATACTTTAGTCCAGGGGTCACCAACCTTTTTGAAACCAAGAGCTACTTCTTGGGTACTGATTAATGGGAAGGGCTACCAGTTTGATACACACTTAAATAAATTGCCGGAAATAGCCAATTTGTTCAATTTACCTTTAGTGAATAAATCTATGTATATATATATATATATATATATATATATATATATATATATATATATAAATGGGTATTTCTGTCTGTCATTCCGTCGTAATTTTTTTATCCTTTTACAGAAGGTTTTTTTAGAGAATAAATGATGAAAAAAAACATTTAATTGAACGGTGTAAAAGAGGAGAAAACACGAAAAAACTGAAAATAAAATTTTGAAACAGTTTATCTTCAATTTCGACTCTTTAAAATTCAAAATTCAACCAAAAAAAATGAAGATGAAAAACTAGCTAATTCGAATCTTTTTGAAAAAAATTTAAAAAAAGAATTCATGGAACATCATTAGTAATTTTTCCTGATTAAGATTAATATTAGAATTTTGATGACATGTTTTGAATAGGTTATAATCCAATCTGCACTTTGTTAGAATATATAACACATTGGACCAAGCTATATTTCTAACAAAGACAAATCATTATTTCTTCTAGATTTTCCAGAACAAAAATTTCAAAAAAAAAAATGTTAAAAGAAATTCAAAAGACTTTGAAATAAGATTTAAATTTGATTCTACATTTTTTGTAGATTTGTCAGAATATATTTTTTTAATTTTAATCATAATAAGTTTGAAGAAATATTTCACAAATATTCTTTGTCGAAAAAAACAGCAGCTAAAATGAAGAATTACATTAAAATGTATATATTATTCTCTACAATAAAAAAAAAAAAACTTGAATATTGATTTAAATTGTCAGGAAAGAAGAGGAAGGAATTTAAAAGGTAAAAAGGTACATGTGTTTAAAAATCCTAAAATCATTTTTAAGGTTGTATTTTTTCTCTGAAATTGTCTTTCTGAAAGTTATAAGAAGCAAAGTAAAAAAATAAATGAATTTATTTAAACAAGTGAAGAGCAAGTCTTTAAAATAATTTCTTGGATTTTCAAATTCTATTTGAGTTTTGTTTCTCTTAGAATTAAAAGAGTCGAGCAAAGCGAGACCAGCTTGCGAGTAAATAAATAAAATTCAAAAAATAGCGGCAGCTCACTGGTAAGTGCTGCTATTTGAGCTATTTTAGAGCAGGCCAGCAGGCTACTCATCTGGTCTTTACGGGCTACCTGGTGCCCGCGGGCACCGCGTTGGTGATCCCTGCTTTAGTCTCTCTCACCCTATCCCACCTCTCCCATCTCTCCCTCTTATCTGCGCTCATTCCTCTTCCTCCTCCTCCTCCTTCTTTCGCCGCTCATAGTGTGATTGTGTGAGGGGCAAGTCCTGCTGACAGGCCTGTGCAGGGGCGATAACGCCGGCAACCGAACAATGGGGGCAAAATTGTAGAGACTAATGGAAAGGAGTTGGAGGTGGAAGCGGATCAGAGACATAAATCAGAGCGCCTGGCACTGATGGGGCTCTTCAGCAGCAATAAGAGAGGCAATACCTCTTAGAAGCGGGCACAGGATATAGCAGAGAGGTCCTCCATCCTCCTCCTCTTTGTCACAGATTGAGAGAACAGACGTGATGAATCACCTGACAAAGAGACGAGGTACGCAAAATTACAACAACAAGAAAAGAAGCCATATATACAGCTTTTCTTCATAGATTTAGATTTGACACTACACTTTGTGAAGGGCAACATTGAGCGTGTCAATCTCTGTTGAGGGAGCGAGTGCAAAAGGGGGAAGACATTGAAAGTAATAACCAGCCAGGATGGATGAGTCACATTTTACCTTAATGGTGTTCACCTATTCACAGTTTAAAGATAATGGACAGAGCCACTTAGCAATTACAGGCAGAATTAAAAGAGCTTCCCTCATTTCCATTCTGACTCACTGCCTTTCTTATGCCGTCTTTTTTTCTTCTTCTTCTTATTCTTCTTCCTACAAGTCATTGTTTATATGTATCGCAAAGTAAATTAATTTCTTCCACATTTTTTTTGTATGAAGAGTGATTTAAGAGCAAAGAGGCTGAACGAGGAGGCTTTTAGCGAGTTGTAATTTACGACCTGGCTCGGCTGCAAATGGATGTTATTCATGTTTGAATTAGATACTTTTAAGCAAAATGACATGACCAATATTTCCCGGGGCGTCTGAATTCACAATCTGCCATTATGGACTATGTCAGTGAAACCTCAGATTAGTATAAAGAAACTTTGATTCGTCTAACATTAACAGATTGTGGCTTTTTGCAACACTTTTGTCTCCCCCGAGAGAAGAGTAGCCTCAACAAGGAGTGAAAAGAGTAGAAAAAGTGAGGAGACACACATTGTACTCAAGTAAGAGTTGTTATCGTGTAGAGCAGGGGTGTCGAACTTAAATACAGAGTGGGACAAAATTCTAAACTGAACAAAGCCGCAGGCCAAAGTTGAACAACTTAACCTTTTCATAGGGACCCAAACAAGTTTTGCAAGGCTTATACAACTTTATAGTGACGTGCAAAATCAAGTTTTCTTGGTAGCGGGGGTGTATATTGTAGTGTCCCGGAAGAGTTAGTGCTGCAAGGGGTTCTGGGTATTTGTTCTGTTGTGTTTATGTTGTGTTACGGTGCGGATGTTCTCCCGAAATGTGTTTGGCATTCTTGTTTGGTGTGGGTTCACAGTGTGGTGTAACTGTGTTAAAGTTGTTTGTACGGCCACCCTCAGTGTGACCTGTATGGCTGTTGACCAAGTATGCTTTGCATTCACTTGTGTGTGTGTAGAAGCCGCATATATTACGTGACTGGGCCGGCACGCTGTTTGTATGGAGGAAAAGGGGACGTGACGACAGGTTGTAGAGGATGCTAAAAGCAGTACCTTTAAGGCACACCCCCAATATTGTTGTCTGGGTGGAAATTACACGGCGGCCCAAATTTGGCCCGTGGGCCAGAGTTTGACACCCATGGTGTAGAGCATGAGTGTCAAACTCTGGCCCGCGGGCCAAATTTGGCCCGCCGTGTAATTTAATTTGGCCTTGAGGCAATGATAAATTAACATTAGAGCTGCATGCCCCTAAAACTGACCAACACGGCGGATTGTAGTCACCTGGAGGCTAACTTTTTGCAGCTTAACGCTAAGAAAACGGAAACGCTGATTATCTGCGGTCCCTTCCAAGGTTTCTCATTGTAGCCCATTGGGTTGAGTTTTTCCTGGCACTGATGTGGGATCTGAGCCGAGGATGTCATTGTGGCTTGTGCAGCCCTTTGAGACACTTGTGATTTCGGGCTATATAAGTAAACTTTGATTGATTGACAAGTTCAGTAGATCAACTTTGCGTGTGCTATCAGGTTTTGCATGTGTTTTAGTACACGCAAACCTTTAGTAAATCAGGCCCAAAATGTATTTCATGCACCATATTGGGGGAAGTCATCACTGTTATAGTCTTCAAAATCTTCCCTGTACTGAGAAACTGTATTTATGGAGGTCAGTTTTGTTTAGGCAGCACAAGATGAGACTTCCTTTGTAGAGCTTAAATCTCCATTAATCATAGTCCCTGTGTTCACGACTCCTAGATAAGCGTTTGCTGTGAAGCTAGAAAAGCGAAGGGAGATGGAAGGGGGGTGTGGGGGGGGGAGCACAGCAAAAGTGGGAGATCATAGACTTGTTAAAAAATAATAAGCTGCTGCAGAGCCAGGAGCAGAGGCCTCGGTGAGATGGGAATTGCTGATTAAATTAAAAGCTCATTAATCAGCCCTTGACCATAACTCCCCCATAGCTCTTGCTCAGTGTTTGACTATGCCCAGTGTTTCTGTCTCGCTGCCAAAGGAGGGGACTCTCTGCTGAGAGAGTCAACAGGACGAGTGTTGACAAGACACTCCCAGCGTTGGTCCGGAATAAAAATAGAAATTTGGCTTTGCAATTGGCCCCCCCCCCCGACAAAGTTTTTCCCACATTATCCAAGTGTGCCAGCTCAACAATGGCAGCATGCAAACTGTATATGATCACGAGAACAAAAAGCAGCTTTGTTGGCTACATTTCTTCTGTGATTTGGCTGCAGATGCTGGCATTGTGTCTGGCTGACTGTGCGGGAGAGGAGACTGTGACTGAGCGACGGCTGTGGCCGTGAGAAAGCAACGCGACTTGCATGATGATGATGATGAAGTGCTTCCGTGACGCGGAGAGGCTGCTTCATAATGGCGGTGATTATGCTGCGGTCATTAAACCTGTGCGGTACATCACGGTTGATCAAATCAAATGTATATTGTGAAATTAATTGTGGAGGGGAAAAAAATTGAGAAAATGGAGTGGAAGTTTTTGGGCAAATATGAAAGATCTATTAATCAATCAATCAATTAATGTTTACTTATATAGCCCTAAATCACTAGTGTCTCAAAGGGCCGCACAAACCACAACACAAACCACTACGACATCCTCGGTACGCCCACATAAGGGTAAGGAAAACTCACACCCAGTGGGACGTCGGTGACAATGATGACTATGAGAACCTTGGAGAGGACCACATATTTGGCAAGGGTGACTTTGGACCAATATATTCTACATTTAGAACAGTGAATATTAGATGTGAAACAATTGATCTATACATCATATATCAATTCGTATCCCTAAAGTTCAAATCTATGGATCTATGCTCGGCAAGTTTGCCTTTTGAAAGATAGGTATCCATCCAAAATAATTTTAAAAGGGAATTCATCGATTTTTCTGAGACTAGAAAAAAGGAAAATATTGCAAACTTTATATGAAGTTGAACACTTTCAAAAATACACGTTAATTCTATTTGCCTGTCTAATGTCATCAAAATAAAAATGGTTGATAGCTGTGGTGGTCGAGAAAGGTCATAACAAACGCAAACGCTGCAAGACAATGTGATAAATTACAACATAAAAATGATTGCAAAAGGCACAACAAAGACAAACGACACAACACAATAATAAAAAGCCGCAACACAATTTTAAAGGGGAACTGCATTTTGTTTTGGAATTTTGCCCATCGTTCACAATCATTATGAAAGACATGACGACGGATGGATTTTTATTTTTCTATGCTTTCTAAATATTAAATAAATGCAATCAAAAGTCCGCTTACAATTCTGCCGATAGAGCTCTTAAAACAAATCCAAACAACGTCCATAAGGGTTTTACTGTGTATACATGATGTAAGTATGTATGTAATGTATAATGGTCACATTTACAATAACATACGTATTTTGATCATTTCAAGCATACACTGCGCATTAATTTAAAAAATGCATCACGATATTTGTTTTGTTTTCTTCATCACTGATTATTACCCGCTGCAGACTTTATGACAGCCAAAGGACATAATAAAACCCCACTTACTGTACAAGGTCTGCTGTCATTAAGATGCCAAATGATAGGATGTTCATATAATCCTAGTTGCCAGTTTCGAGTCATCCTCGCCAGTTCCAGGTCCTACATGGCTGTCAAAGTGTCCCAACTTGTCGGATTATATCTTCATCCCTCTATTTTTCAGGAATTTCCAATAAACTTACAGGGAGCAGGGAAGTGAGGAAACAGCAGACATAGGCACATCCGGAAGTGATGACGGCGCTGCTGTACATAGTTTTTTCTGCGTTAGTGTTCATAATTATAATATCACTAATAGTTGGTTAATATTCAAGTCACAAAATGTAAATGAGGTATTGTTGGCGCTTTTTAAATGTTTTATTATCCGAGTTAATGGGCGTAATAGTGGCTCCAATGTAATTAATTATTTAGAATTCAATTCTTTAAAATCCATCTGTCGTCCTTCCATCCACCCATTCTCTACCGCTTGTCCCTTTTGGGGTCGCTGGAGCCTATCTCACTTGCATTCGGGTGGAAGGCAGGTTACACCCTGGACAAGTCGCCACCTAATTGCAGGGCCAATACATATAGACAGACAACATTCACACTCACATTCACACGACACTAGGGCCAATTTTAGTGTTGCCAATAAACTTATCTTCATGACGTCCTGTCTTTCGTAATTATTTTGAACGATTGCAAAATTCCCAAAAAAGTGCTGTTCTCCTTTAAGCCACAAAAGATGCAACTGACACAGCGGAAGTTACAGTGGAGCAAGTTACAGCGACGCACCAACTTATGGAACACAACAACATGCAACTGGCAGCCAAGGAAAAGTTATTTTCACAGAAACAATCATCAATCAATCATCAATCAATGTTTATTTATATAGCCCCAAATCACAAATGTCTCAAAGGACTGCACAAATCATTACGACTACAACATCCTCGGAAGAACCCACAAAAGGGCAAGGAAAACTCACACCCAGTGGGCAGGGAGAATTCACATTCAGTGGGACGCCAGCGACAATGCTGACTATGAGAAACCTTGGAGAGGACCTCAGATGTGGGCAACCCCCCCCCTCTAGGGGACCGAAAGCAATGGATGTCGAGCGGGTCCAACATGATACTGTGAAAGTTCAATCCATAGTGGCTCCAAGACAGCAGCGAGAGTCCCGTCCACAGGAAACCATCTGAAGCGGATCAGCAGCGTAGAGATGTCCCCAACCGATACAGGCGAGCGGTCCATCCTGGGTCCCGACGAGCAGTCCATCCTGGGTCTCGACTCTGGACAGTCAGTACTTCATCCATGGTCATCGGACCGGACCCCCTCCACAAGGGAGGGGGGGACATAGGAGAAAGAGAAGAAGCGGCAGATCAACTGGTTTAAAAAGGAGGTCTATTTAAAGGCTAGAGTATACAAATGAGTTTTAAGATGAGACTTAAATGCTTCTACTGAGGTAGCATCTCGAACTGTTACCGGGAGGGCATTCCAGAGTACTGGAGCCCGAACGGAAAACGCTCTATAGCCCGCAGACTTTTTTTGAGCTCTAGGAATCACTAATAAGCCGGAGTCTTTTGAACGCAGATTTCTTGCCGGGACATACGGTACAATACAATCGGCAAGATAGGCTGGAGCTAGACCGTGTAGTATTTTATACGTAAGTAATAAAACCTTAAAGTCACATCTTAAGTGCACAGGAAGCCAGTGCAGGTGAGCCAGTACAGGCGTAATATGATCAAACTTTCTTGTTCTTGTCAAAAGTCTAGCAGCCGCATTTTGTACCAACTGTAATCTTTTAATGCTAGACATGGGGAGACCCGAAAATAATACGTTACAGTAATCGAGACGAGACGTAACAAACGCATGGATAATGATCTCGGCGTCTTTAGTGGACAAAATGGAGCGAATTTTAGCGATATTACGGAGATGAAAGAAGGCCGTTTTAGTAACGCTTTTAATGTGTGACTCAAAGGAGAGAGTTGGGTCGAAGATAATACCCAGATTTTTTACAGAGTCACCTTGTTTTATTATTTGGTTGTCAAATGTTAAAGTTGTATTATTAAATAGAGGTCGGTGTCTAGCAGGACCGATAATCAGCATTTCCGTTTTTTTGGCATTAAGTTGCAAAAAGTTAGCGGACATCCATTGTTTAATTTCATTAAGACACGCCTCCAGCTGACTACAATCCGGCGTGTTGGTCAGCTTTAGGGGCATGTAAAGTTGGGTGTCATCAGCATAACAGTGAAAGCTAATACCGTATTTGCGTATGACGTCACCTAGCGGCAGCATGTAGATGCTGAAGAGTACAGGGCCAAGGACCGAACCCTGGGGAACTCCACACGTTACCTTAACATAGTCCGAGGTCACAATGTTATAGGAGACGCACTGCATCCTATCAGTAAGATAAGAGTTAAACCATGACAGGGCTGAGTCTGACATACCAATTCGTATTTTGATACGCTCTAATAAAATATTATGATCGACGGTATCGAAAGCAGCGCTAAACAAAAATATATAAAAGAGATGGATGAAGTAGGTTATGGAAATTAGGAAGCGAAGGACAAAACTATCATCAGTTATGCGGGGGCATCCATTCTTCCGCACACCTGGGACACTGTCCTTCATCGACGACGCCAGGGCGCAGAACACATATAGCCGAGTTGGGGAACTTTATTTAGCAGGTAAATCTACAGCTAAAATGTTGGTTAAGGTACTTTTATTAAAAATATCTGGATTATTGAAAAATTAGCACAGAAAAAGTTTAATTTCGTTAATTAAACCTAAAGCGCTGGTTACACGTAATTCAAATAAGATAGAAATGTACAGGCCTTTATTGTTGTTTACTTGCTTGTTTGTATCATAATTCCTTGAAACATAATTCCCTAACAAGAAATACCAGGAATATAAGAAACCTCACCTGCAGGATTCAGGATTCAGCATTTATTTCAAAGTCACACTGGTTAATTTTTTTTTTTTGCTTAAAAGTTAATGAAGCGATTTCTATTCAAGTGTTTTGAATCGTATTGTTTTAAAACAATGAGATCATCTCTGAATCGTGTCGGCAACCACAAATATTGTATCAAATTGTCGTTAAAACATATTGTTACACCCCTATTGAATATGACTATAGCATATAGAAAAACAAAGGTACATTTGGGAAATGGATTATATTATCCAGGTGTACAAAAAAATAGAAATGGAAATCATATAAAATGAAAAAATATATTTCCTAAACTAACATTTTTCAGTCTTTCTTGTGTCATTTTTGTCAGAGTTATTTTGTTACGAACCCCAAGAGGCAGTGATGGAGGCAGGCATGGAATGTGAAAACATGATTTAATTAAATACTGAGACAAAAACAAAACCAAAAGGGTACAAACACAAAGCGCGCACAAGGCAGTTAATCAAACAAAAGGAGCTAGCCTGGGAACTAGAAAATAACGAACAGGAGCTTAGCGTGGAAGGCAGCGGGTAGCGAACAGGCAAACAGAAGTCGTACTTGTATAATGAAAAATAAAACGGAAGCAGGGAACAAAAAACAGTAAGCTACAAATATGAACTGAAAATAGCTTACCGCTACAATGCAAAGACAAGGTAGGACAGGAGTGATGACACATCACAAGAGCGACAAGACTTGACATCGACAAGACAATACAATTATCCAGCAACTGACACAAGACAAAACAGGTACAAATAGGAGCAGGCTGATTGACATCAGGTGTGACCAGATGCCAATCAGCCGCAGCTGAGTGAAAACAGGACACAGGGAGACAAACAGGAAGCTGAACCAAAATAAGAGCACTAGGCAGGAACTAAGGACAGGAAATACTAAACACACAGAGGAGAAACTAAAACACAAACCAACTGTCAGTGGCAACTCTGACAATTTTCTGCCAAAAGATACCAATTAAACCGATAAAACACTTTAAAGCAGAAGCGTCAAACGTATGGCCCGCGGGATGAGTTTGTTAAGGCTAAAAATGTACCTGAAATTTCTGAATGAAAGAAACAGCTGTTCTAAATGTGTCCACTGGATGTCGCGATAGCAATTATTTGTATCTTTGTAGATGATGCTACATATGTACAAAATAAACAACATTATGTTAGTGCACCAGTCGAGGGAAATGATCAAACTACATAAATACCATCCTATAATTAGATTTTGATATACAGTATTTCCTTAAATTGCCGCTGGGGCGCTTATTAATTTAAAAACCTCTTCTCACTCCTGCGCTTACCAAAGGCATGCGGTAAAAGTAAGCATGCGCTAATTATTTTAAAGCCTCTTCTCACTCCGGCACTTACCAAAGCTATGCAGTAAAAATTTGAGTGTGATGTAAGCTTGGACCTTAAATCCTACTGAATAGCTCTTAATCTTCTTCCCTTTATCCCTTTATATTTTGAAAATGACGACAGGGCAAATGTCACTCGTGACGTCACGAGTTTGACCAGGCGGTAATACTAAGCATGCGCTAATTATTTTGGGAAGACAGTAATTCAAGGCAGGCGCATACTATATGCCCTGCGGCAATTCAAGGAAATACGGTAATTGTTTTATCTTCATACATTAAAAATTAACTCGAAAAAGTTGACTGATGAATATTATCACATAAGTCATTTTAGAAAATATAAATAACTACAAATAAAGATAGAATACTATTAACCACAACATGCAAGTGTAAAACAACAACAACAACATTATGATTTTGACATTTTCAGAATGTGCTTGTTCTATTTTTAAACAAAGAAAACAATCTGAAGTTATCTTTATTTTTAAGTTATCGTGCAGTGATTTTTCCAGTCCGGCACACTTGGGAGTAGATTTTTCTCCATGTGGCCCCCGATTTAAAATGAGTTTGACACCCCTGCTTTAAAGCATTTATTTTGGCATTTGCCTTTATCCCAGTGGTAGAATGTACTATATTTAGGTTTAGGATTTGTGCTTTCTATTATGAATACAACAATGAATGATCGCATTTTAAAAGTTAGGGGGGCTAATTATCCTCTCTCAAGAAAACCCCTCCCTACTTTGTGGCCCCTCCACTCAAGAAAAGCAGCTAAATTGAACAAGAGTCCTTGACAGATCTCACATGTTTCATTCATCGGCCGACCTTCTCTTCTCTCCCAGCCTGCTGTCCCCTCGCACTAATAGGATCCCTGGGCTGGCTGACCCCCACATATGAAAAAGGCCATGAGGGAATGGCCCGCCTTACAAAATAATATGGAAGTGAAAAAAAGGAGGAGGTAGAGCATGAGGAAAGCACAGAAGGATGAGGAGTTCTGATTAAAAAAAAAAAAAAACACACATTCCTATCGATGTGTGAAAGACATAATTGAAAATGTCAAAAGAGGTAAAGGATGACAGCAATGAACTGGCTGAGCATGTCGATGTGCTCTTGTCAATGAGACACTATCTCCATCCTGAATAGACTGCCTCCTCTTTCTTTCACCTCTTCAAACTGAAAATGCATGGTTGCAGACCACCACAATGTATTCCAATGCACATCTTTAAGAATAAATCACAATGGTGGTACAGTGTATGTTTCCTGTATTTGCTTTGCAGCATGCATAACAACACAGTCCTGCAGCCGGCCATAGATAGACAACTCATGTCTTTAAGTCGCAAGTTTATGGGGACTGGGACCAAAGTGCCTGAACATTCTGTGGTTTTAGAAAGTGTAGGGAATATTTTGTGTCACTTAACAGGCTACTAGAGTCCTTATGTAACGTCTTTTATATATACAATATATATGTATATATACAGTGGGGCAAAAAAGTATTTAGTCAGCCACTGATTGTGCAAGTTTTTTCCCACTTAAAATGATGACAGAGGTCTGTAATTTTCATCATAGGTACACTTCAACTGTGAGAGACAGAATGTGAAAAAAAAAATCCAGGTATTCACATTGTAGGAATTTTAAAGAAGTTATTTGTAAATTATGGTGGAAAATAAGTATTTGGTCAACCATTCAAAGCTCTCACTGATGGAAGGAGGTTTTGGCTCAAAATCTCACAATACATGTTCCCATTCATTCTTTCCTTAACACGAATCAATCGTCCAGTCCCCTTAGCAGAAAAACAGCCCCAAAGCATGATGTTTCCACCACCGTGCTTCACAGTAGATATGGTGTTCTTGGGATGCAACTCAGTATTCTTCTTCCTGCAAACACGACGAGTTGAGTTTATACCAAAAAGTTCTATGTTGGTTTCATCTGACCACATGACATTCTCCCAATCCTCTGCTGTATCACCCATGTATCCATTTTGGTATAAACCCAACTTGTCGTGTTTGGAGGAAGAAGAAAACCGAGTTGCATCCCAAGAACACCTTATCTACTGTGAAGCATGGTGGTGGAAACATCATGCTTTGGAAGCTGTTTTTCTGCTAAGGGGACTGGACGATTGATTCGTGTTAAGGAAAGAATGAATGGGGCCATGTATCGTGAGATTTTCTGCTAAGGGGACTGGACGATTGATTCGTGTTAAGGAAAGAATGAATGGGGCCATGTATCGTGAGATTTTGAGCCAAAACCTCCTTCCATCAGTGAGAGCTTTGAATGGTTGACCAAATACTTATTTTCCACCATAATTTACAAATAACTTCTTTAAAATTCCTACAATGTGAATACCTGGATTTTTTTTTTCACATTCTGTCTCTCACAGTTGAAGTGTACCTATGATGAAAATTACAGACCTCTGTCATCATTTTAAGAGGGACAAGCGGTAGGAAATGGATGGATGGAATAAAAATAATACATATACACATTTTTTATTGTAATTTTTTTTAAATTGTATTTATGTTTTATTTTATTGATTCAGTTTTCTGGTTCATTGTTCTGATATGTTCAAGCATACACACAACTGGAAAAGTCATATTTTGTACTCACATTTTTATTACGACCTAATTTTTATTCTAATTATGTTTATACTTGGTATAGCCACTATTGCATTTCAATCCCACTTATTACTTGTATTATTTTTCTGTATTGTTTAAATGCTCTTGTGCTTAAAAATGTGTTTTAGTTGTGGGGAAATTCAAATTAGTGATGACACAGTCAAAGCATGGAAACACGACACAGCCTAATGAAATGTTAACAATAAAAACACAACAAAAAAAATTATAGCCAGTAGAGATGCGCGGTTTGCGGTCTCATCCGCAGAGTCCGCGGATAAACCGCTGGTCGAGCGGTTGACATGACGAAAAAATTGATTTTAATTAGATTCGGGCAGGTGACGGTTGAAGCATTCGGAAATATTTGATATACATGGTTCAGGGATCAGTAACCTTTACCATTGAAAGAGACATTTAGGACCCGTGTCACAAAGCGAAGAAGACAATAGGAGACACAAACACTCTCTAGAATGACTGCCGGCAGTCACCAAATTAATAAGTATTAAGCATGTACGATCTGCTTGTCAGTTCAGCATCATGTTGTGTGTGGCTTCCGCAGACACGCGCACACGACTGCAAGGCATACTTGGTGACACAGAGTACACTAATGGTTGTGATATAAACAATTTTAACACTATTAGTAATATGCGCCACGCTGTGAAGCCACACCAAACAAGAATGACAAACACATTTCGGGAGAACATCCTCCCAGTAACACAACATAAACGCAACACAACAAATACCCAGAATCCTTTGCGTTAATGACAATTCCTGACTATGTTATACACCACACTAGGTGTAAAATATATTCAGGAATTTGTCACGGATACAAATGATTCTGGGTATTTGTTGTGTTGTGTTTATGTTGTGTTACTGTGAGGATGTTCTCTCCAAATGTGTTTGTCATTCTTGTTTGGTGTGGCTTCACAGCGTGGTGCATATTAGTAAGAGTGTTAAAACTGTTTATATCACAACCATCAGTGTACTCTGTATCACCCAGTATGCCTTTCAATCTTGTACGTGTGATTGCGGAAACTGCATACGACATGTTGTCGGACTAACAATCGGTTTGTACATGTTGTTAAAGGTGTCAAAGGCAATGGCTTCACAGTACGCCCTTATTCTTGTCATCAGGATGAACACCATTGGATAATCGCGAGAACATAAGCGGCTCCCATTGTCTTCTTTACTCTCTGAAATGAGTATAAATAGCTCTTTGAGTGGTAAAGGTGACCAACCTTTGATGTATTTCAACGGGCGGGTGGCGGGTGGCGGGTGGCGGGCGGTTGCGGTTCTGATAAAATGTTGGTTCGGGTTGATGGCGGGTGGATGACGACTTTAGTGATGCGGTTGCGGATGATATAATTGTCTATCCGCGCATCTCTAATAGCCAGTATTTCAAAATAATTCCCACTAATAGAGTATTTTTTGTGTAATTATTCTGATCCACGTCTTAACTTTTAACTGATACTATTGATTGTTTCCTCGAAGGAAAGTTGCAAGTGCCAGCACTTTGATAAAGAAGGTGAGAAACATTAGTGAGTTCAAGAAAGGACTCAACAACAACCTCTTTGCTCATCACTGTGTTCGCCGACAAGAGTCTTCAAAAAAGGTCAAAGTGATGTTAAATATTAATTTGTCTTGTTCATTTGTCATTTCTATGTATTTCCTATTGATTTCTGCATGTACTTTGTAAAACTAGGAATATTTGTGTTTTGTGTCTATAGATTTGGATGTCAGGAACAATAATTGAATTTGCATATCTTGCCATATGGGAAATACTGCTTTTTTTCCCGTACCGCTCCGTTAATTTTCATACTCAAAACGAGGCAATGGAGAAAAAATCCTTTCAACATTCAGTATCTACATGACTCCTCAACGTAGCAAGTAGAAGTGGTGTGCAAGTGAGCATATTCTAATAGCTGCTCTTTAAAAAGTTAAATGTGATGCTGGATCAGCACTTGACCTTAAGGGTCGGCTTTACCATTTATCCATACCTCCATTTAACTTGGCCTTTACGCTCTTTTCCTCCTCTTTGCTCATCCCAGACTCTCATCTTCTCTTTTCATCTGTGAAGACGACGGTGGGAATCGTCACCCGCACATTGACCTGGAGATAAAATAAGCGCACTTGGTAATTCATAAAACACACGATACAATATACACTATCAGTTTTACTTCAAGACAGATGGAAGGTGCAGTGTCTTTGTAGCTACACAAAGCAAATGTACTATAGCGTATATATGTGCATGCTATCTTTATTCAAAATGTAATATGTTCTGCGTGACTTAGAAAGAAAATATCTGTAAGCGGCGTCAGCAATATGATAATATATTAGATTAAAGGAACCAGTTCAGAATTGCATGAAAAAATAAGCTGTTACAGAAAGGATCTATTAGTTTTCCATTCCAAATGTGAAAAAGGCGCTCAATCATTTACACAGAGTATTACAATTACAATATATTATAGTATGTACAGCGTGTACTGTGGGGGAAAATACAATAAAAGTTTGTCAGAGAACATTTTCCAGCTAAAGAACATTAAAGCTTAATATAAAAACAATCATTTAAGAACATTGCTTTGAAGTAGTGGTGTGAAAAACATTGTTGTCTTTGGTGTTGTTGGTCTGGACCCCAAGATGCAAAGACAGCAGGCTATGTGCAAGGGCAATATTTTTAATAAAATATAATGCAGAAGGGAAGTGCACAACGAGGAAAAACTGTTATGGGAAGCATTACGAAAGCTACGCAAAGGAGGCACAGAGCACAAATTGGTAACCAGGGAAAGTTGTGTCCTGATTGGCAATCAAGGATAGGTGAGGAAGCCAGCTCTTAAAACTAATGTGGTGTCAGATGGAGAAAAACAAAAATATGAGCGCTGGTCAGGGAAAAACAGAATACATGAAACTAATACTGTCATGTGAGATCATGACATGTTTATAATAAGTATGTAATTAAGAGCAGAGAAAACTCTACAATGTATTTAATTGTATTTAATGGCAATACAATGTATTTAATTGTATTGCTATAACATATGGTTGTTACTAGGGGTGTGGGAAAAAATTGATTCAAATATGAATCGAATCGAATACGTTGTACGATACAGAATCGATTCTCCATCCATCCATCCATCCATCCATCATCTTCCGCTAATCCGAGGTCGGGTCGCGGGGGCAACAGCCTAAGCAGGGAAACCCAGACTTCCCTCTCCCCAGCCACTTCGTCTAGCTCTTCCCGGGGGATCCCGAGGCGTTCCCAGGCCAGCCGAGAGACATAGTCTTCCCAACGTGTCCTGGGTCTTCCCCGTGGCCTCCTACCGGTTGGACGTGCCCTAAACACCTCCCTAGGGAGGCGTTCGGGTGGCATCCTGACTAGATAGCCGAACTACCTCATCTGGCTCCTCTCGATGTGAAGGAGCAGCGGCTTTACTTTGAGTTCCTCCCGGATGGCAGAGCTTCTCACCCTATCTCTAAGGGAGAGCCCCGCCACCCGGCGGAGGAAACTCATTTCGGCCGCTTGTACCCGTGATCTTATCCTTTCGGTCATGACCCAAAGCTCATGACCATAGGTCAGGATGGGAACGTAGATCGACCGGTAAATTGAGAGCTTTGCCCTCCGGCTCAGCTCCTTCTTCACCACAACGGATCGGTACAACGTCCGCATTACTGAAGATGCCGCACCGATGCCGAATCCGTTCTCATTTTTTTTAAATTGATTTTTTTTATTATTATTATTATTTTTTTCAATCAATCCAACAAACCACTACACAGCAATACCATAACAATGCAATCCAATTCCAAAACCAAACCTGACCCAGCAACACTCAGAACTGCAATAAACAGAGCAATTGAGACACAAACACGACACAGAACAAACCAAAGGTAGTGAAACAAAAATGAATATTATCAACAACAGTATCAATATTAGTTATAATTTCAGCATAGCAGTGATTAAAAATCCCTCATTTACATTATCATTAGACATTTATAAAAATTTTAAAAAAGTGTCAAAGTGGCTTACACTTGCATCGCAGCTCATAAGCTTGACAACACACTGTGTCCAATGTTTTCACAAAGATAAAATAAGTCATTTTTTTGGTTCGTTTAATAGTTAAAACACATTTTACATTATTGCAATCAGTTGATAAAACATTGTCCTTTATAATTATAAAAGTTATTTTTTTTTTTTAAATCTGCTACTCTGCTAGCATTTCAGCAGACTGGGGTAGATCCTGCTGAAATCCTATGTATTGAATGAATACAGAATCGTTTTGGATCGGAAAAATATCGTTTTGGAATCGAGAATCGCGATGAATCGAAAAAAATCAATATATTATCGAATCGCGACCCAAGAATCGATATTGAATCGAATCGTGGGACACCCAAAGATTCGCAGCCCTAGTTGTTACCCAACTTCTACTATTTGCTGATAGTCAGTACATACTTACCAACCTTGAGACCGCTGATTTCGGGAGATTGGGTGGCGGGAGTTAAGGGGGAGGAATAAATTTATAGCCAGAATTGCCATTCATATAAAATAAATATTTGAATTTCATTGTTCATTTATTTACACAAATACACACACATAACACTCCTCTACGCATTGTTGTATTTGAAAGTGCAATGCTTTGCAGCCAGTAGCACAGTCTTTGAAGGAGCATAGGTATGGGCAGCATCTGTGACATTTAATTTGCAGGAAATGAGTGTGTTTTAGGGTTGAATTGTTCATCCTCGTTCTATTCTCTGTCACTATCTCATTTTGGACATTACTACTTGCCGTAGTTTTGAAGCAATACATGATGGGATTCCGGATGTTGTGTATCAGTGTATTAACATGTCGGCTGGAAAAAACACACACTGAGAAATAGATCCGTGCCTGCCTACTTTATGGGTTATAGATAGACCTATGGATAACGGAGACATATATAACAGTCTCGTTCTTGTTGTGTGTGCAGTTGTGCACTTTCCATAAGCCATAGACGTAATAACATGACTGGGCCGGCACACTGTTTAGATCGAGGACATGTGGACGTGACGACAGGCTGTCCTCACTCAGGTCCGGGCGGAAATGGGGAGAAATTCGGGAGAATGGTTGTACCGGGAGATTTTCAGGAGAGGCACTGAAATTTGGGAGTCCATCCATTCATCCATCCATCCATCCATTTTGTTCCACTTATCCGAGGTCGGGTCGCGGGGGCAGCAACCTAAAGCAGGGAAACCCAGACTTCCCTCTCCTCAGTCACTTCGTCCAGCTCCTCCCGGGGGGTCCTGAGGTGTTCCCGTGGCCTCCTACCGGTTGGACGTGCCCTAAACACCTCCCTAGGGAGGCGTTTGGGTGGCATCCTGACCAGATGCCCGAACCACCTTATCTGGCTCCTCTCGATGTGGAGGAGCAGTGGGTTTATTTTGAGCTCCTCCCAGATGGCAGAGCTTCTCACCCTATCTCTAAGGGAGAGCCCCGCCACCCGGCGGAGGAAACTCATTTCGGCCGCTTGTACTTGTGATCTTGTCCTTTCGGTCATGACCCAAAGCTCATGACCATAGGTGAGGATGGGAACATAGATCGACCGGTAAATTGAGAGCTTTGCCTTCTGGCTCAGCTCCTTTTTCACCACAACGAATCGATACAGCGCCCGCATTACTGAAAATGCCACACCGATCCGCCTGTCAAGCTCACAATCCACTTTTCCCTCACTCGTGAACAAGACTCTGCGGTACTTGAACTCCTCCACTTGGGGAAAGATCTCCTCCCCAACCTGGAAATGGCACTCCACCCTTTTCCGAGCAAGAACCATGGACTCGGACTTGGAGGTGCTGATTCTCATCCCAGTCGCTTCACACTCGGCTGCAAACCGATCCAGTGAGAGCGGAAGATCTTGGCCAGATGAAGCCATCAGGACCACATCATCTGCAAAAAGCAGATACCTAATCCTGCAGCCACCAAACCGGAACCCCTCAACGCCAACCCTCACTGGAAACGGGTCCGACTTAAGCTCTGACACTGATTATACAGGGAGTGGACCGCCACAATAAGACGGTCCATTACCCCATACTCTCTGAGCGCTCCCTAAAGGACTTCCTAAACGGTCGAATGCTTTCTCCAAGTCCACAAAGCATACGTAGACTGGTTGGGCAAACTCCCGTGCACCCTCAGGGACCCTGCCGAGAGTATAGAGCGGGAGTGTTCCGGAAAATTCGGGAGGGTTGGCAAGTATGAGTCACTAGTATCCACTCACAAAAGAGACCTGGTTGGGATTTTAAAAATGTGGAATTGTACTGTTCACATTGACATAAAAAAATCTGATACAGGTCGCATGTGGGCTAAAAAAATTGGGAATAAACCTGCAGTATGAACAAGGCCTTGGAAGCGACTTCACACTGTGGAGGGCCATTAGTGACAAGCAAGGACGCTTGAAATTGTTAAATTTGCGTGACACAGCTAGAATGTATCATCGACATGCATTAGAAACACACATGAAAACTGCTGTATTGCTATTTTGAGAGGCCATTATAGTCACACGGTTACAATAATAATGGTAAATAGCGCATTTCGTTTAGCAGTGCTGTTGATAAAAAAAAAAAGAGGTTAATTAGCTTGGTAGTTAGAGGTTATACAATTCATTTGTAGATCCACTGTTGATTATAAATTACAAATTCCTCTATCTTTGCAAAGTAACTGGTAAAAATGAATTCAATCGCGTATTCAACACTGTGACGGCACTATAATATGGTCCATCTGTTTCTATTAAAAAGCGCGCCACTCCGGCGTCAATGCAAAAATAGATAAGAGTTATCGCTTCCAATTAAAATCCACAACAATTCTGCCTTGAAAGAAATGGTTTTCTTCAGAGGAAAAATGATTTTCTCGGGGGCCATTAATTAGGAAGAAAAGGGGCCGTGTGAGCGTATGGAGACGTAAGGATGTCATTTGCATGCCTTGATGACAGGGATGGAAATCACCATGATACATATACAGACTTGCCACACGTTCATGAATATGCATTTGTTGTCTAGGCCATCAACACATGTACACACACGCAAACACACGTTCGCACAACACATCAAAAAATGGATGTGTAGTTGGGGAAAAAAACTACAATTTATGATATAATCCAAGTGCTGCTGCTATGAAGCATAGAGAATGTGTTCACAGTGAATAAAGTCCATGGAGTTCAGATCCTCGGCGTAAGCTGGTTGACGCAGGCATTCGATGACAGAGCTAAACAGAAATGTCACCGACGTCTTGCTGGAGAGATTGCAAGACCTCCTGTTGTCAAAACAGGGGACTTTGAAAGCCAAAGTGCAGGGGTCCTGGTCTCTCTCAAGTGAGAGTGCAAACAACACAGACAGGATTTTTAAAAGGTTAGCCAGGTGAAGCAAACTCACACAATACCTTTTCTTTTCAAGCCGCTTAAAGATTGCTTTGACTTATCACTCCACACCAAAACACAAACTGGAATGACAACCAAAATCTATACCCTGGGGTATCTGCAATGGCTTGATAAATGTCAGGGTTTCACCTTAATGTAATTGATCGTGACGCACTTTTAGAAAAATTGTGTGTAAATTATCAAAAAACTTTCCGCTCTCTGAGTTTCCATTGAACAGATGAGAACTGTCCTTGTTCGACCAAGAAAGGTCTTGGAAGATTCGGCTGTGTACGTTGGAATGCGACGAGAGGGTTTTCTATTGTCCTCAAACACCTGCCGAAGCCGAATCCAGGACAAGCCCAAGCCTGAGGCATCTTCTTCTTTTGTCTTCAATGTGACCAAAAACAATGACTGTTTACATACTCCTCATTTCTGTTGTGACATGTGTTGTTGCGTAAATATTGAATATCTAAATAAAAGAGGAGACGAAAACCTTTTTCGTTAGAACTTGGTGCAGGACATGTACAAAGTGTACAGTGGCCGTGTTTCTCCTCAGATCTGAGTCCAAATTTAAGTCTGTCTCTGTTTGATTCCTTGCCTTTTGTTTTGTTTAATAGATGTCATCAGTGTTTGAACCTGACATGATCGTGACGCACGGACGCGCCAAAATAGATGCCGCTCCTCTTTAAAAATATGTGTTTTTACCTGAAAACCAATTTAAAAAAATACAGTGTGATGTAGCCTCCAGAAGAAGTCACAAAAAGTCTGACACTGTTCAAAATTTTAATATCAATCATATATACCCATTCACCCCGCGACCCCAAAAGGGAATAAGCGGTAGAAAATGGATGGATGGATATACCCATTCAGATCCAAACCACAGGTCCAGCATTCAACTGGCAAACACAACAGTCCAGGATATGACTCACACAAAACCCCCACACACCATCCCATTGCCATCAGGGCGCCGGTATAGCACTATCAAATTCCGGAGGGCCCGCCTCGGGAAAAGCCTTATCCCTGCAGCTATAGCTGCCCTTAACAGCAGGCCCGGCCGACCTGTCTGACAAGCCTGTAAATGTGTTGGTCATGTATGATGTCTTTTTGGTATTTTTGTTGGTGATGTGTAATGTCTATTGTTCAAATGTACGGCAGTGACAATATATTTCCCCAATGGGGACCAATAAATCTAAATCAAATCAAAATATGCTAACAACCGGCCCAATTTCCACCCATAGTCATTCCCGTGCACACATGTCCGTCTCCGTGCTCTTCCTCATTCGCCACCAACATGGTGTGTTTAAGACCCTAGGAACAATAAACAGCAATATTCAAATGTAACATTACATTTAGGGCTGGGCGATATATCGATATACTCGATATATCAATATACTCGATATATCGCGGGTTTGTCTCTGTGCGATATAGAACATGACTATATCGTGATATTCGTGTATACGTCCTCACGCAGTGCTGGCATTACACTACAGGCTATTCTCGCTCTTTATTGTCTGTCCTTCTCACAGACAGCGAGTGCGCCTTCTTCCATATGTCACATACTGTCCGGTCATTTGTCACATATGTATATGCCCTCACGGAGCAGAGAGGTAGCAGACTGGGTAACGTTAGCTGTGATGCTAGCGCGGCCGTGCGAGTGGTAATAGGAGAGAAAGACGGTGTGAATCCGGTAACAAATGAAGGAAGAATTAATTCCCAATAAAAACAGCATCCATCGTCTGACAGTGGTTTGGCTTCGAGCGGGAATATGTTGAACAGACAACCGTAATTTGTCATGTGTGGGTCAAAACGGCGTTGCTATAAAACGTAGCATTACTGCTAATATGTAGCATCATTTGAAAAGTCACCTGCTCGAGAATGAAGAGTGTTTACTCCGCATTTCAACATGGATGGATGGATGGATTTGGAAATTAAGTCCAACTATCAGCTAGAGGGGGAGGAGCTCCCTCTGCTTCAGGCTATGAGGAAGCACAGAAAAGTTCAACCCCCACCTAGTACCAACCTAGTCACGTCCGTTGTGTCCTGAGCAAGACACTTCACCCTTGCTCCTGATGGGTGCTGGTTAGCGCCTTGCATGGCAGCTCCCTCCATCAGTGTGTGAATGTGTGTGTGAATGGGTGAATGTGGAAGTAGTGTCAAAGAACTTTGAGTACCTTGAAGGTAGAAAAGCGCTATACAAGTACAACCCATTTATTTATTTATTTATAACTGTGCCACGCCGTCCTGTTTTTGGGACGTCAGTGAGTGTCCCAAAAACTCACTGATGTCACATATTGCTGCTGCTGCTTAAAAAGACCCACTATCCTTTTATTATCGCACATTACGCATTTTGTAGATCGCCGTCCGCGAGTATATATCTCGGATATGTTAAGCCACGTCCACATTGATACTGCCTCAGCTCCACACAATCCTGTGCATATTGCCTACGTCATCACAACATCCGGTTTTGTTGGTCAAAGTTTTTGGTCCACCAGTAGTCAATAGTGCGCAAATAATAAGATATATATCGGCATTCATACTGTAATGTAATTAGGGCTGGGCGATATGGCCTTTTTTTAATATCGCAATATTTTTAGGCCATATCGCGATACACGATATATATCTCGATATTTTGCCTTAGCCTTGAATTAGCACGTTACATATAATCACAGCAGTATGATGATTCTATGTGTCTACATTAAAACATTCTTGTTCATACTGCATTAATATATGCTAATTTTAAACTTTCATGCAGAAAATCACAACTAAAGAAATCACTATTTTTTTTTATACGGTGTTGATCTGGAAATGTTTGCCCCGGCATTTTGATGGTGTGGGCGTGTGGCACCTAATGGAGATGTTGACATGCGGAGTCAGCACTCTTCATTCTCGAGCAGGTGACTTGAAACAAAGTGCTTTGAGTTCCTTAAAAAGGTAGAAAAGCGCTATACAAGTATAATCTATTTACCATTTAGTGTTTTGGGACAGTCGGGCTCACTGCAGCTCGCTGTTCAACTGGGACAAGGAGGGACAGATACATTTCTAAACACGAGTGCAGTCTACAAAAACACCAGAAAAAGATGATGGATGTGTTGCTTGTCGTTTTCAAAAAAGAAAAGTTCACTAAAAAGATTGGAGAAGATTCTACAAACTTTGTACACTTAAAATATTTGTTTTAATCCTCAAAACTCGACAGTGCGCCTTATAACCCGGTGCTCCTATTTTACGGAATAATTCTGGTTTTGCTTAACCGACTTCGAAGCAATTTTATTTGGTACATGGTGTAATGATAAGTGTGACCAGTAGATGGCAGTCAAACAAGAGGTAAGTGTAGGCTGCACTATGATGGCAATATGACACAAATAAACAACACCAACATTTTATATGTTCCATTGAAAAGATAGAACATTACACACGGCGCTCAAAAATCTATCAAAATGTTTTCGTACAACTTTGGTAAGCTATGAAGCTTGATGAATTGCCGGTGCATTAAACACACGAGTAATATTATTGTGTGTGTATAAGGAAAGACATAATATCTGGCGTATTGTTTCGCAATATTATGTAAAAGCAACATTTCTTACTTTCTGGTACCTGCTGAACTGTATTTGGGATCTGCATAAATCGGGAAAAATTATTGCGTCCGCCTTTGTAGTCTGTGTCGACACCTTAGTCAATAAGCTTCTTCTTTTCCTCCTTCTTCTTGTTATTTGACATTCATCCTCTGCTGTTGCCATTTATAATATAAAGTAGTGTAAAGTTCTTACTCATATCTGTCAGTAAACTCGCCATGAAAGCGCTAAAACATACCGGTCTAGTGAGTTTACATTATTCACCTAAGGAACTTTACTTATTAGTGTTCCCGTTGGGCGGTTTTTCACGGGACACATTTCCGGACTTGTTGTTGTTTCCGAATAAGGAGATGCTGCAGTGTTATTGATTTAAGTAAAGTCTGAATGTAATTAGCTCCATCTTTTGACACTTCTTCCACTCCCGTCCTTGCACGCTACACCGCTACAACAAAGATGACGGAAAGAAGACGCTGCCGAAAGTGAGCCACGTAAATAAGACCGCCCAAAAAACGCTGTGACCGTCAGAAAGCGACTCAAGAAAAAGATCTGTAAAACATAATCCATGCAACATTTTGACCAAAGAACCACTATCACATGTTATGTGGACCACAAGGAAGTGTTCTTCATTTAGAAAAAAAAAAGACTCCTTTATTCCATCTATTTTCTACCGCTTATTTCCTTTGGGGTCGCGGGGGCGCTGGTGCCTATCTCAGCTACAACCGGGCGGAAGGCGGTGTACACCCTGGACAAGTCGCCACCTCATCGCAGGGCCAACACAGATAGACAGACAACATTCACACTCACATTCACACACTAGGGACAATTTAGTGTTGCCAATTAACCTATCCCCAGGTCCATGTCTTTGGAAGTGGGAGGAAGCCGGAGTACCCGGAGGGAACCCACGCATTCACGGGGAGAACATGCAAACTCCACACAGAAAGATCCCGAGCCCAGGATTGAATTCAGGACTACTCAGGACCTTCGTATTGTGAGGCAGACGCACTAACCTCTCTACCACCGTGAAGCCCGACTCCTTTATTGCGCCTCATATATGAAAAAAGATGAAACAGACCATTCATCGGCAGTGCGCCATATAATCCGGTGCGGCCTAGAGTATGAATCGATAATTATCAATTAACTATCCATTTTTGTTAGGTAACACTTGCCTAAAAATAAAGTTGAATTTAAAAGCAGATTGCCAAATTAAAGGCCTACTGAAATGAGATTTTCTTATTTCAACGGGGATAGCAGGTCCATTCTATGTGTCATTCTTGATCCTTTTGCGATATTGCCATATTTTTGCTGAAAAAATTTAATAGAGAACATCCACGATAAAGTTCGCAACTTTTTTGTGCTGATAAAAAAGCCTTACTTTTACCGGAAGTCGCAGACGATGACGTCACAAGGGTGAAGGCTCCTTACGTCCTCACATTGTTTATAATGGGGGCCTCCCGCAGCAAGAGCTATTCGGACCGAGAAAACGACAATTTCCCCATTAATTTGAGCGAAGATGAAAGATTTGTGGATGATGATATTGATAGCGAAGGACTAGAAAAAATAAATAAATAAAAATATTAAATTAAAAAAAAGGCGATTGCATCGGGACGTATTCAGATGTTTTTAGACACATTTACTAGGATAATTCTGGGAAATCCCTTATATATCTATTGTTTTGCTAGTGTTTTAGTGAGATTAAATAGTACCTGATAGTCGGAGGGGTGTGTCCACGGGGGTCTTGAGGTCAGTGTCCGAGGGAAGTCACGGCACATATAAGGACAGCGCAAACTCCACAAATCTCCGGTAAGAGGCGACTTTGGTGTGGCGCAGTGGGAGAGTGGCCGTGCGCAACCCGAGCGTCCCTGGTTCAAATCCCACCTCGTACCAACCTCGTCACGTCCGTTGTGTCCTGAGCAAGACACTTCACCCTTGCTCCTGATGGGTGCTGGTTGGCGCCTTGCATGGCAGCTCCCTCCATCAGTGTGTGAATGTGTGTGTGAATGGGTAAATGTGGAAGTAGTGTCAAAGCGCTTTGAGTACTTTGAAGGTAGAAAAGCGCTATACAAGTACAACCCATTTATTTATTTATTTATAATTTTCTCACCGAAACCTGCCGGTTGACAAGTGGTCGGGAACCATGTTCGCTTGACCGCTCTGATCCATAGTAAAGTTTCACCTCCGGGAATTTTAAACAAGGAATCACCGTGTGTTTGTGTGGCTAAAGGCTAAAGCTTCCCAACTCCATCTTTCTACTTTAACTTCTCAATTAGTAATTGAACAAATTGCAAAAGATTCAGCAACACTAATGTCCAGAATACTGTGTAATTGCGCGATGAAAAGAGACGACTTTTAGCCGAAAATGGTGCTGCGCTAGTATTTCTTGACGCGAACGCGTCATCATTCCGCGACGTTTTCAACAAGAAACTCTGTGGGAAATTTAAAATTGCAATTTAGTAAACTAAAAAGGCCGTATTGGCATGTGTTGCAATGTTAATATTTCATCATTGATATATAAACTATCAGACTGCGTGGTCGGTAGTAGTGGGTTTCAGTAGGCCTTTAAAGTTAATGAATAGGTTTCTGCTTCATAATCCGATTAGACGACAAATCGTTAAAATAATTGATGACTAATCGATTATCAAAATAGCTGGCAATCAGTTCAGGGCTAAACAATATTTTGGTATGACGGTGCTCATCTAAGATTTTATTCAAATTCAACAGGGAACCCAGGCTTTGACACACCACAAATACAGGCGATATTTATACAATTATGCTTAACGCAACCATAAAGACAAGCACACATTTCAATGTATTTGAACCCTTGTGGGTATAAAAGGACATAGTGTAAGCACACAAAGTGAATGCCTGCGTGTGTGCTGTGCCGAGCTGAGCCGGGTCCCAATGCACAATACAATACAGCGGGAGAAGAGCTGACCAGCCAACAATGCTGCAATCAGTGACACTCTGTAATGGGATAAGTGGTGGGTTGCAAATGCGTCAACTGGAGTGTGAACATCGTGTTAATATGCAAATGAAGAGGACAGCCTATCAGCTCTTAGCGCACAGCAGCCTGACACGGTGACACAAGGTCTGTCAGATGTGGCCATGGGGTGGCCCCAGAGGTTTAAACTGTAAATTGTAGTTTACGGCGTATTGATTGTAACCTCGAGAGATTCATTCTTTATATCCTACTGTAAGCAAAGTGTGTGTGGTGGGGGCTGGGGTGGGGGTGTTTGCTGTATACAGGCTGTATTTCATGATGGCATTTTCATGCTTTTACATTAATTTTAGCAACATATAAAAACAACATAAGAATACAGTAAAAACATATTGCATTTAAAAGCACCATTCGGTTTTAGGTGATAGTGTTTTTCGTTTTATTATCAATCCACACATACTACAATTAGCATACTTGCCAACCTCGAGACTACCTTTTAGAGATGCGCGGTTTGCGGTCACAAACGCGGAGTCCGCGAATAAACCGCGGTTCGGGCGGGTGACATGACGAAAAGATAGATTTTAAATAGATTCGGACGGGTGGCGGTTGAACCAATTCGGAAATATATATTGTTATAATCCCAGGAATGTAGGTTCATAAAACTTCTTCGTTTGGCTTGTCTTTATTGCACAAGATGTAATACAACCACACAACAGCTCTCATGTCTCTAACGCTTTTCCCGGGACAACTCAAACTCTCACTTCCTGTTGATAACGTCACTTCCCTATCTCTCCCGGAAGTCCCGCCCCCCAGCCAAAGCCATTGGCTAACACCCCGTAGCCAGCTGCTACATTATACATAGTTAAATGTTATGTTGAAGAGGGTCATTTAGCCTACTGATGTGTATTTATAAATGGTTGATTTATATAGGCTAGTAGGTAAAGTGTTGTACCTGACAACTCTTGATGGTACAAGCCATATATCACGTCACAGACAACGTCCCGCTAACATCACGTGACACCTCTGATGAAGGCTGCAGAAGCAAGGTAGCCCAAACTTGTCAGGTACAACACTTTACCTTACTAGCCTATAGAAATCAACTATTTATAAATAGTTAAATGTTGTTACCCACGTACGAAAAACGAGCAGCACTCTTTGAAACAGTATGTGGGCATACTTTTATTTTGAAGTGTCTCGTTTGGTCTGTTGACGGATGTAAGGAAGCTACTTCCGGGTTTGGCCAACGAGGTATTTGTCATTTGTTGGTATTTTACTTGGTAAAATGTTTGATCCACATGCTGTGCATGTTATTATTTTTACGTTTGTAACCTGCTTAATTTATTACAGTTTTCACGGTGAATTTGAAGGGAAAGGAAGCCTTCAAATAAATCAGTTCAAGAAAGCCATCGTGTCTGTGCTATTTGGAGGGAGTTACACTTTCTAACCTGACTAATGCCTTGCATCGTCTATATTAGATATATAACAACGGGCGGGTGGCGGGCGGGTGTGGCTTTGATGAAATGTTGGTTCGGGTGGGTGGCGGGTGGATGACGACTTTAGTGATGCGGTTGCGGATGATATAATTGCCTATCCACGCATCTCTACTACCTTTGTCCGTGAAGGGATCACAGTTGCCGGGCGAACAATAACCCGTCAGAGAGAAGTCAGCTGTGTCCAGCACGCGACTGGAAGATACTGGAAGATGTTGGCAAGCAGCTCATTCTCCCCACCGATATCGCCACTACCACTTTGAGGCCTGACCTAGTGCTCTGGTCCCCTTCCCACAAAAAGGCCTTCATTGTTGAGCTCACTGTACCCTGGGAGGAATCCATGGAGGAAGTATATGAGAGGAAACATTTGCGGTATTCCGAGCTGGCCGCGGAAGCTAAAAATCGTGGCTGGAATACTGAAGTCCGCCCTGTGGAGGTTGGGTACAGATGCTTCGTGGGAACCTCTACCACAAAACTGCTGAGGGACTTGGGAGTTAGGAGCCAGTGCCTGCGTACAGCAATCAAAGCCGCATCTGAAGCAGCTGAAAAGAGCAGCCGGTGGCTCTGGCTAAAGAGGACTGACCCCAATTGGGCCCCCAACTAGTGCATCAGGAGGTATGCGGTCAGGCAGACCAAAATCTGACTCAGGGAACCGGACGCCCCTGCCATGCATAGTCCCCTGATATATCTGCCAACAAGGTGACTCTCATGGCTAATTGGGCTTGGGTCGCAAGCTCAGGTCTGATCATCCTGTAGCTGGCCGCCTCTGGAGAGGGTGTATAGTGTTAAAGGCCGAAACACCCAGCGACCCTAAGGAACACTACTGATGATGCGCACCCGTAAATTATTTTATTCTTCAGGTCTTCCATTCACATTCACTGTTCACCTACAAGGCCATCAATGTATGTGCTCGCAAAGATGCAAACACCTCATTCTGTTTTTGAGTTGTTTTAGGAGTCTTTTTACGTGTTTTTAGTATTTTTACGTGTTTTAGGAGTTTTTTACGTGTTTTAGGAGTCTTTATGTGTTTTAGGAGTCTTATTATGTGTTTTAGGAATCTTGTTACGTGTTTTGGGAGTAATTTAAATGATAAATAAATAAATGGGTTGTACTTGTATAGCGCTTTTCTACCTTCAAGGTACTCAAAGCGCTTTGACACTACTTCCACATTTACACACACATTCACACACTGATGGAGGGAGCTGCCATGCAAGGCGCCAACCAGCACCCATCAGGAGCAAGGGTGAAGTGTCTTGCTCAGGACACAACGGACATGACGAGGTTGGTACTAGGTGGGATTTGAACCAGGGACCCTTGGGTTGCGCACGGCCACTCTCCCACTGCGCCACGCCGTCCCAAATTTACTTTTTAGATGTCACTGTGCATCTCTTCTGAGTCATTTTATGTGTTTTGGAGTCATTTTTTAATGTTTTAGAAGTTGGTTGTTGTGTTTTTAAATGTTTTATAGTCATTTTAATGTGTTAAGTCATTTTATGCATTTGTGTTTCGCACAAGAAGTAGAACATCTCACTCTGTGTTTTCTGGAATCTGAAGCATACTTGCCAACCTTGAGACCTCCGAATTCGGCAGATGGGGGGCAGGGGGTATAAAAAAAAAAAAATATATATATATATATATATATATATATATATATATATATATATATATACAGTGGGGCAAAAAAGTTTTTAGTTAGCCAACGATTGTGCAAGTTCTCCCACTTAAAATAATGACAGAGGTCTGTAATTTTCATCATAGGTACACTTCAACTGTGAGAGACAGAATGTGAAAAAAAAATCCAGGAATTCACATTGTAGTAATTTTAAATAATTTATTTGTAAATTATGGTGGAAAATAAGTATTTGGTCAATCATTCAAAGCTCTCACTGATGGAAGGAGGTTTTGGCTCAAAATCTCACGATACATGGCCGCATTCATTCTTTCCTTAACACGGATAAATCGTCCTGTCCCCTTAGCAGAAAAACAGCCCCAAAGCATGATGTTTCCACCCCCATGCTTCACAGTAGGTGTGGTGTTCTTGGGATGCAACTCAGTATTCTTCTTCCTCCAAACACGACGAGTTGAGTTTATACCAAAATGGATACATGGATGATACAGCAGAGGATTGGGAGAATGTAATTTGGTCAGATGAAACCAAAATAGAACTTTTTGGTGTAAACTCAACTCTTCGTATTTGGAGGAAGAAGAATACTGAGTTACATCCCAGGAACTCCATACCTACTGTGAAGCATGGGGGTGGAAACATCATGCTTTGGGGCTGTTTTTCTGCTAAGGGGACTGGACGATTGATCCGTGTTAAGGAAAGAATGAATGGGGCCATGTACTTGCGTCAGTTGAGGTGTTGTATATTGTAGCCAGAGAGAGTCAGGGCTGCAAGGTGTTCTGGGTATTTGTTCTCGTGTGTTTAAGTTGTGTTAGGGTGCGGAAATTCTCCCAACAAGGGTTTGTCATTCTTGTTTGGTGTCGGTTCACAGTGTGGCACATATTTGTAACAGTGTTAAAGTTGTTTATACGGCCACCCTCAGTGTGACCCGTATGGCTGTTTAACAAGTACGTCTTGCAGCCGTTGACGTAGTTCTGCACAAGTCTCATACAATATGGTTGTGTGATGTAGAAGTGTGCGCAATGACATCTAGTAGAGCAGTAGTCCTGTTCTAGGGGATGCGCAAACCCCTGGAGGTACTTGAAGGTATGCCAAGGGGCAAGTGAGATTTATTATAAAATTATTATAAAAAATAGCAGCAATTCATAAATCATGTATAGATATATTATTGAATAATACTTCAATGAAATATGAATGTAAGTTCATAAACTGTGAAAAAAATAATACAACAATCCAACGTTCAGTGTTGACAGCTAGACTTTTAATGGACATGTTCCATAAATAATGATGTTAAATATTTCTTCTTTTGAGAAGAAATTAAGTTCATGAATCCAGATGGATCTCTATTACAATCTCCAAAGAGGGCACTTGAAGTTGATGATTACTTCTATGTGTAGAAATCTTAATTTATAATTGAATCACTTGTTTATTTTTCAACAAGTTTTTAGGTATTTTATATCTTTTTTTCCAAATAGTTCAAGAAAGACCACTACAAATGAGCAATATTTTGCACTGTTATACAATTTAATAAATCAGAAACTGATGACATTGTGCTGTATTTTACTTCTTTATCTCTTTTTTTCCAACCAAAATTCTTTACTCTGATTAGGGGGTACTTGAATTAAAAAAATGTTCATCACTGAAAAAAGGTTAAGAAACACCGTTGTAGAGGACGTTAAAGGCAGTGGAGTCACGGCAGCCCTTAATGTCGGCCGGGTGAAAATTGGGACAAATTCGGGAAAATGGCGCACTGAAATTCAGGAGTCTCCCGGAAAAAAATCGTGAGGGTTGGCAAGTATGGTGCTAGGGCTGGAAAGCCATTCATAAAAGGTGAATTCATTAAAAAGTGCATGTTACATTTTTTAAGAAATCTTTTCTCGCGGCCCAGCCTCACCCAGTTTCTGCATCCAGTGGCCCCCAGGTATATTGAGTTTGAGACCTCTGATCTAGAGTGTTCTGGGCTTCAGTACAGTGTTGATCTCCTAAAGACATGATTTTATTTCCAAATTCCTTGAGGGAAAAAAAAATGCCTGGTTAGGCGTGTGTATAGCAGTATGTGTGCTGTATATAGTGACATGACATATAATCATGTCATGTGTGCCTTCCGTGGGTGAAGCCAGATTTACAGCTATGTTGTTATTATGCTGTTTGTTACTTATGTATGTTATATTGCAGCCAGCTATTTAAAATAGTTTTGTCAATTTGTTCTGGCCTGAAATAAATTGGCCTTTTGAAACATATATTTGTCTTTGTGTATTATATGTAAACCACATGGCTCAGCAAAGTGCAGTGATGCAAATGCATGTTGAGTTAAAAGTTAAAGTACCAATGATTGTCACACACATACTAGGTGTGGTGAAATTTGTCCCCTGCATTTGACCCAACCCATTTTTCCACTCCCTGGGAGGTGAGGGGAGCAGTGGGCAGCAATGGTGCCGCGCCCGGGAATCATTTTTGGTGATTTAACCCCCAATTCCAACCCTTGATGCTGAATGCTGTCATGCTAAATTTTCTTCCCCCCTACAAAAACCTTCCCCCCGGGAGACATTTGGCGTGACAGCCCCTCTAATGCCTGAAGGACCCCAATGATGGCGTGATAATACCAAGTAATGGGTCCCATTTTTATAGTCTTTGATATGACTCGGCCGGGGTTTGAACTCACAACCGATCTCAGGGCGGACACTCTAACCACTCGGCCACTGAGTAAATAAATGATAAATGGGTTGTTCTTGTATAGCGCTTTTCTACCTTCAAGGTACTCAAAGCGCTTTGACACTACTTCCACATTCACCCATTCACACACACATTCACACACTGATGGAGGGAGCTGCCACGCAAGGCCCTAACCAGCACCCATCAGGAGCAAGGGTGAAGTGTCTTGCTCAGGACACAACGGACGTGACGAGGTTGGTACTAGGTGGGATTTGAACCAGGGACCCTCGGGTTGCGCACGGCCACTCTCCCACTGCGCCACGCCGTCCCTAAAGGTCAAGTTGATCAACAGATTGTATTATTCTCCAATGCAATAACAGTACTGAAATGAAAGCTAAAAGGGCATTAATGGGAGCCTTAAAAAAAAAGAAGAAAAAAAGAACTAAATAGTTACTTTTCACAGTAACGCATTAATTTTTGGTGTAAGTAACTGAGTTAGTAAACTGAGTTACTTTTGATATAAAGTAACTAGTAACTGTAACTAGATACTGGTTTTCAGTAACTAACCCAACACTGGTCACAAGAGAGTAAAAAACTTGTCCTTAACACTATGTGTGTCATAATAAGGCTGTGTCTGTGATGCTTAGCTGGCATCGTGGTGTGGTTCTTATTCTCTCGTGGATGCAGTTTGAGATGGACACAGCGTGAAGGTAAAAAAGGTGTTTTATTTAACTACAAAACAAACTAAGAACAGAAATACTTGCTACAAAGGCACATAGAGACAAACCAACAGAACTAGCATATGAACTAGAAACAACAAAAGACGTTAGCATGTGAGCTAGGAAATAAACAAACGAGGGAATAGCGTGGAAGCTTAAGTACACAAAAAAAATGTTTTACCATGATCGGGGGATAGCGACATCACCTTTTGCATTGCATAGCAAATGAGAATCCGAGAGCGAGTAACGATAAAGGCAGGCTTAAGTAGAGACAGAAATTAGGAGGCAGGTGTGCGTCGAAAACACAAGGCAGGTGACACTAATATGAAACTATGCCAACGGAACAAAACAGGAAGTGCCACCAGGAACTAAGGAAGTATAATAACAACAAGACGAGATACAAAACAGAACCAAACCAGAACATGACATGATCCAAGTAGCGGATCATGACAGTGTCACTGAATCGAATAGCCATTTCAATGGCATACCAAAAAAATAAATAGAATAACCAGAAATATGAGCAATTATTTGCAGGATTAATCTCAATTCTGACGCACAACGTCGCAAAAAAAAAAAAAAAAAAAAAATCACAATATCTGCTTTTATGTGACATTCCCTGTCATTGCGATGTCGGGAAAAAACGAACACAAACGCAGCGCTCGCCTTGCTGCAGTCATTTATCTCTCCCATGTGTGCCTTTACAGCCGGGGGAGTTTGCTTCTCATTTGTGTGCACAAACAAGTGAGAAAAGGCGGCTGCTGAGCGGAATTTTCTCCGAATGCAAAAATGGAACGAGAAGCAAAATGAAAGTGAAAATGACCCGTGGCAGGAGCCAAATGACAGCACAATGTGTCTCCAGCTCGTTAAAATAAAAGCCCAAGGGGGGGGGGGGGGGGGGGGGGGGGGGGTGCCTTTGTCCTTTCAGCTCTGCCTTCGCCTCATGCACCGCAGTACCCCCCCTTTAATATTCCCTGAGGATGGAGGTGCATGCCTGCTTGGCACATGAACTTGATTTCCATCAGAGCTTGGAAATAAACTCACGGCTGTTGCCAGGGCAACCTGTGTCTACCTTTTTGCGTTTTTTTGCATATTGCCTCAGAGTAGGAGCCCCCCCCCCCACCCACCACCCCTCACCACACCATCCACACATAACTCACAGAGCATTGGGATGACAAATGCTCTCAGGTGTAGATGCAAAAGTGGGGGATGGGGAGGTGTGTATGAGTGTTTGCATGTGTGTGTGTGTGTGTGTGATGGGTGGAGGGAGGCACTGCAATGGTCGGTCGGGTGGGTGCAGGGAGATGGATGACCATGCCAGGCAAGAGCAAGCAGGGCCACATAGACACTGTGGCATGTACAGTGAGCATAGTGCGCCATGGGGGAGGGTTATTAATGTCTCCCCGTTGGAGGCTGGGAGGGAGAGGTGAAGGGGGGGAGGGGAGGATAACAATAAAAGTCTACAGCGTTGACACCGATGGACTCCTGCCTCCTAATTAACACCAGGATGAACAAACAGGCAAGAGAGCGAGACAGGGAGGAGGGCGATCAGACGCAAACACACCACCCCTCTTCATACACGATACAGGCTAACGTCACATGGCACTGTGACGCACGTTGAACTAAATCAATGTATCCTTTGTTATCTACTAGGGGGTCGTGGGGAAAAAAACGTATTCTGAATCAAATCCAACAAACCACTACACAGCAATACCATAACAATGCAATCCAATTCCAAAACCAAACCTGACCCAGCAACACTCAGAACTGCAATAAACAGAGCAATTGAGAGGAGACACAAACACGACACAGAACAAACCAAAAGTAGTGAAACAAAAATGAATATTATCAACAACAGTAGCAATATTAGTTATAATTTCAGCATAGCAGTGATTAAAAATCCCTCATTGACATTATCATTAGACATTTATAAAAAAAAAAAAAAAGAACAATAGTGTCACAGTGGCTTACACTTGCATCGCATCTCATGAGCTTGACAACACACTGTGTCCAATGTTTTCACAAAGATAATATAAGTCATTTTTTTGGTTCGTTTAATAGTTAAAACAAATTTTACATTATTGCAATCAGTTGATAAAACATTGTCCTTTACAATTATAAAAGCTTTTTTTTTTAAATCTACTACTCTGCTAGCATGTCAGCAGACTGGGGTAGATCCTGCTGAAATCCTATGCCTTATTTTCGCTATCTTTGAAACCACTATCCATTTCCCTGTGACGTCATACAGGACTGCCAATACAAACAACATGGCGGTTACCACAGCAAGATATAGCAACATTAGCTCGGATTCAGACTCGGATATCAGAGGCTTAAGCGATTCAACAGATTACGCATGTATTGAAACAGATGGTCGGAGTATGGAGGCAGATGGCGAAAACGAAATTGAAGAAGAAATTGAAGCTATTACGCGAATAGCTATTGACGCTATTCGGCCGTAGCGTGGGTGTACCTAATGAAGTGGCCCATAGCATGGCTGCCTTATTAGCATCGCCGGTAAAATGTGCGGACCAAACGATCAGGACTTTCACATGTTGTGACACTGGAGCAACTTAAATCCGTCGATTGGTAAGTGTTTGTTTCGCATTAAATGTGGGTATCTAGTTTCAAATGTACATACAGCTAGCGTAAATAGCATGTTTGCATTGATTAGCGTAGCATGTTAGCATCGATTAGCTGGCAGTCACGCCGTGACCAAATATGTCTGATTACCACATAAGTCAACAACATCAAAAAAACTCACCTTTGTGATTTCGTTGACTTAATCGTTGCAAATGCATCTGCAGGTTATCCATACATCTCTGTGCCATGTCTGTCTTAGCATCGCCGGTCAAATGTGAAGACACTCTGGTGCATTCAATGGGGGTCTGGCGGCAGATTTCTTGCCAGTGGTGCAACTTGAATCCCTCCCTGTTAGTGTTGTTACACCCTCCGACAACACACCGACGAGGCATGATGTCTCCAAAGTTCCAAAAAATAGTCGAAAAAACGGAAAATAACAGAGCTGAGACCCGGTGTTTGTAATGTGAAAATGAATATGGCGGGTGTGTTACCTCGGTGACGTCACGTTCTGACGTCATCGCTAAAAGACCGATAACCAGAAAGACGTTTAATCTGCCAAAATTCACCCATTTAGAGTTCGGAAATTAGTTAAAAAAATTAATGGTCTTTTTTCTGCAACATCAAGGTATATTTTGACGCTTGCATAGGTTTGGTGATAATGTTCCCCTTTAAAGCCTTTTTTTGGGATATTCCACGATGGGTAAAATTTTGAAAAAAACTTCGAAAAATAAAATAAGCCACTGGGAACTGATTTTTATTGGTTTTAACCCTTCTGAAATTGTGATAATGTTCCCCTTTAAAAGGTGGCTACTGAATCATCGGAGTGTGTCGTAAGAAATGTTAGTGCACAGACAGAAGGAAAAAATATTATGAGATATTCAACATTCCATCACCGACATTCAGCTCATGACTTCTCTTCCACATCCCTGTATCAACACTCGAGCTAAAGTGCAGTCAGGGAGAAAATTAATTTCTTATTACCTGATTATATGATTAGGTCTCGCTTGGGGTGTCGGTGGAATATTCCACATCAGCATTTCATCAAACACACGCTATAGGCGAGTGGGATGTCGGAGTCGGGGGCTGTGGGTTACGGCAGGCCAGGCCAGGTCAGAGATGGAGGCCTGAAGTGGAGGCTGTAATTGCCTGAGACGTGCCTTTCCATCCGGAGGAATAAAGACTGGCGCTGGCAATATGCTGACAGAAAGCAATTTGCACCCACGCTATTCAGCTCCTGCCACCCACTGGACAGACACACACACACACACATACACACACACACACTTAAGCATGATTCCTGCCTATGCAAAGCCTCTCCAAACATCACAACCCGATGGCGACGCCTCAAACATGAAGAAACATGGAATGGATTTTAAAGATGGATAGACCTTTCAGGTGTACATCAATCTCATGTTGTATATCGCCAGCTCTGATACGTCTTGAAGGGGCGCCAGCAAACAAAATTGATCATTACAAAATTCATGAGGTCCAGAAATCCTACTTCATGAGAGCTCTCTTTTTTTTCCTACAGGGCAATACTATTACTTGTCTTTTTTTTTTCCCTTTAACCCACCCTACCATCGCCTGCAACAAATCTACACACAGTGACAAAGACGGCAGTAAAAGGGCACATTTGCATAACTTCTATATGGTAGAAAATCTGATCATATAAATGTAAATAAGGTGAGCTTAGCGTATATTTTCCTTGAGAAAACAAGGAATTGATAACATGAGCGTGGAGGTGCATGCCAGGAGACGCAGACGGAGCAAAGAGGTCTCCGAGGGGTATGTGGATCAGGTTCTGCATTAATGTCACCGCTGACAGTATTATTTTTGTTGCAACAGATTTGAACAAACAGCAGGGGGCACTGTTAAGATACTCCTTTGTAGTGTAGTTTACTTTTAAAATATGTAATTCTCACATCTTATGCAGTGCACCAAAACCTTTGATATTAGAGTCAAAAAAGTCAGATGCCCAATTGTTGCTCCTTGCTTAAATTGTCCATTAGTGGGAATGTGAGTGTGGATAGGATCCATTAATACATATTTAAAGGGGAACATTATCACCAGACCTATGTAAGCGTCAATATATACGTTGATGTTGCAGAAAAAAGACCATATGTTTTTTCAACCGATTTCCGAACTCTAAAAGGGTGAATTTGGCGATTTAAACGCCTTTCAATTGTTCGCCTGTCGGAGCAATGCCATTTCACCCGTGACGTCTCAACAGGAAGCGACCCGTCATTTTCTCAAACACATTACACACACCAAGTCAAATCAGCTCTGTTATTGTCCATTTTCTTGACTGCTTTCCGTACTTTGGAGACATTATGCCTCGTCGGTGTGTTGTCGGAGGGTGTAACAACACGAACAGAGACGGATTGAAGTTGCACCAGTGGTCAAAAGATGCGAAAGTCCCTCGTATGTTCTGCAAACTGTACTGACGACAGCTATGCTACGACAGAGATGGCAAGAATGTGTGGATATTCTGCGACACTCAAAGCAGATGCATTTCCAACGATAAAGTCAAAGAAATCACAAAGGTGAGTTTTGTTGATGTTATTGATGTGGAGTGTGCTAATCAGACATATTTGGTCACGGCATGACTGCGAGCTAATCAATGCTAACATGCTATTTAGGCTAGCTGTATGTACATATTGCATCATTATGCCCCATTTGTAGCTATACTTGCATCCAGCCTTTCCCTCCACCCACATTTAATGCCAAACAAACACATACCAATCGTTGGTTAGAAGGCGATCGCCGAATTTGTCCGCGCTTCCTCTCGTGCCGCTGTCTGTCGTGATATGGCTCAAAAGCTTCTGTTTCTTCTTTAATTTTGTTTTCGGTACCTGCCTCCATACTCCAACCATCCGTTTCAATACATGCGTAATCTGTAGGATCGCTTACGGCGCTGAAATCCGAGTCTAAATCTGAGCCACTGTGCTATACCTTTCTGTGCTATCCGCCATGTTTGGTTTTGGTGGCTTCAGACGGGTGGATATAGCAATGGTGTAAATCAGGCACTTTGAAGTCGTTTTTTGAGATTTTGCGTGATGGGTAAAATTTTGAGAAAAACGAAGAAAAATAAAATAAGCCACTGGGAACTGATTTGTATTGGTTTTAACCCTTCAGAAATTGTGATAATGTTCCCCTTTAACTATCTGACAAAACAAATACATGTCATCTTTGTGTTATAGTTACTTTTTCTCAAACATGCTTAAAAGTTGACATAGAGGTCTTGTTTACAGTTCACTATTCAATGTACGAAAGGGAGTTCGGCAGAAGCTGAGTTTATTTAAATCCTACCTCTTCCTTATTTCACATCAGTTATTTGTTCACTATCCTGTTTCCTATATGCATCTGTGAGAAAGAACATTTGTGTAATATCTAATCCAGTGTGTTTCAAGTGTGCCTGCCGCAAGATACAGTCTGGTGTGGCGTGGGAGATTATGTAATTTCACCTACTTGGGTTCAAAATATTTTATGCAAACCAGTAATTATAATCTGCAAATTGAGTGTCGGTGCTGTCTACACCTTGGCAGAGTATCCGCATAATAATCTTCCATATCAGTAGGTGGCAGCAGGTAGCTAAAGCTTTGTAAACGTCGGATCTAATGCTTAAACTAAGAATAAACAAAAGGCAAGTGCCCCTAAAAAAGGCATTGAAGCTTAGGGATGGCTATGGAAAACGAATCTAAAACTGAACTAGCTGCAAAATAAACAAAAACCGAATGCTGGACAACAGCAAAGACTTACAGCGTGTGGAGCAGACGGCGTCTACAAAGTACATCCGCACACGACAAGTGTCAGGCTTGCCCCTGACAGTTTGTTTGTGTTCTAGTTTTTTCTCTGTGTGTGTAGTATTTTCTGTCAGCGCTCTTATTTTGTTGGTTTCCTGTCTTTCTCCCTGAGCTCTGTTTCCCCTCAATTGCGGCTGATTGGCACTTGGCCACACCTGGTGTCAATCAGCCCATTCCTATTTAAACCTGTCTTCCAATTCAGTCAGTGCTGAATTATTGTATTGTATTGACACTCCTGTCGTGTCGTGTTGTGTCGGGTCGTTGCAGCGTAGCGGTAAGCTATATTTGGTAGCTGTTTAAAGCTTACCGTCTTTTGTTCCCTGCTTCCAGTTTTGTTTGTTCACAGCCTAGTTCGTTATCTTCTAGCTCCCATGCTAGCTCTTTTAGTTTGTTACCCGCCTCGTGCACGCTTTTTGTTTGTACCCTTTTGTTTGGTTTTGTGTGTAAATTAAAACCATGTTTTCTTATTCAATGCCTGCTTCCATCTCTGCATCTTAGGGTTCGTCACAAACTAACTCTGACAACAAGACAATCAACAATTTCCACACAAAGAAGGATAGCGTTCGCACAACTGAAGTAGTCTTGATTGCTAAAACAAAGCACATGCGGGGAATAGCGCTCAAAGGAAGACATGAAACTGCTACAGGAGGTTGCCAACAAAACAGGAATAGCCACCATAATAGGAGGGCAAGAACTACGCACAGGAAAACACCAAAAAACTCCAAAAAAGGATACACTCAAAGTTCGATAAATCAATCAATCAATCAATCAATGTTTATTTATAGCCCTAAATCACAAATGTCTCAAAGGACTGTACAAACCATTACGACTACGACATCCTCGGAAGAACCCACATAAGGGCAAGGAAAACTCACACCCAGTGGGCAGGGAGAATTCACACCCAGAGGGACGCCAGTGACAATGATGACTATGAGAAACCTATGAGAAACCTTGGAGAGGACCCCCCCCCCCCCAGGGGACGGAAAGCAGTGGATGTCGAGCAGGTCTAACATGATACTGTGAAAGTTCTATCCATAGTGGCTCCAACACAGCCGCGAGAGTTCAGTTCAAAGCGGATCCAAGACAGCAGTGAGAGTCCACAAGGGAGGGGGGGACATAGGAGAAAAAGAAAAGAAGCGGCAGATCAACTGGTCTAAAAAGGAGGTCTATTTAAAGGCTAGAGTATACAAATGAGTTTTAAGGTGAGACTTGAATGCTTCTACTGAGGTAGCATCTCGAACATTCCAGAGTACTGGAGCCCGAACTGAAAACGCTCTATAGCCCGCAGACTTTTTTTGGGCTTTAGGAATCACTAATAAGTCGGAATCTTTTGATCGCAGATTTCTTGCCGGGACATATGGTACAATACAATCGGCAAGATAGGCTGGAGCTAGACCGTGTAGTATTTTATACGTAATTAGTAAAACCTTAAAGTCACATCTTAAGTGCACAGGAAGCCAGTGCAGGTGAGCCAGTACAGGTGTAATGTGATCAAACATTCTTGTTCTTGTCAAAAGTCTAGCAGCCGCATTTTGTACCAACTGTAATCTTTAATGCTAGACATGGGGAGAGAACGCAATTGTTGTCCATAAAATACCGATCGTATAATTCCAGGGTTTGCGTTATACAGAAACCCTTATTTTTTGCCTTTTTCTTTTCGAAAAACGTTTGTGCGTAGCTTGGCTGCCTGAACCTGTTTGGTGGATAGTTCCCCACGTTACGTGACTGGTGGCTTGTACTCCCACGTCACAGTAGGTATGGACATCACTGGGTCCTTCTTTGTGGAGAATTTCATGAATATTTATTTTTTAAGTTTGTAAATAAGCGATCATTTGGTGAAAAACAATGCGAATGACATGGCTGGGGAAAAAAACAGGTGAAAAATCGGGGTCTATGGCACTATCGCGTTACATACTGTAGAACAGGGGTGTCCAAACTTTTTGACTTGGGGGCTGCATTGGTCAAAAAATGTGTGTACATATTATACTAATATAATAAATAATATTGTATATTAGGAGTATGTGAAAGTTCGACTCCTACCTTTTTAAAGTTATGTAATCAATCAGAAATGTCAATCAGCCAAAATGCGCCAAACATGGGTAAGTGTGGAGTAAGTGTTTTCCATTTTCCGTCATGTACTCTAATAGATTGAAATGGGTGTATTTTGAAAATTGTCATAGTGTTTGGATATTTTTCATAACAGCCACTAAGTCCAGTGAGCAGGTTGTGTTATGTGTGACCATGTTTGTTGACATTTATATTAGTTGCATTTTTTTGTTTTTACCATGACTAGGGAAGGTTGTTTGGTTATTTGTCATATAAGTAAATGGTTTGCTCTTATATTAAAGAACATTCTGTGACGCGTTGGTTGCATGGTGATGCGGGTTTCGTTCTCCCAAGGATGCAGACTGGCTTTGGACAAAGCGTGCAGGTAGGAAATGATTTATTTTAGAATAAAACAGACTTAGACAAAACCAAAAGAGCTATCATGGGAGCTAGGAAACACTAAAGAGCTTTAGCATGGAAGCTGGGATAAACAGAACCGAGAACAAACGTCGTCACTTGTTGCGTATGGCAAATTAGGAAGCAAGACTGAAAGAACCGAGAAGGCAGGCTGAAATAAAGACAGTAATCACAAGTGCACGTCCGGAACAGGCGGCAGGTGAAAATAATGAGTAACTATGGAAACCAAACTGAGAGGTGCACAAACAAGAATCGAAGGAGTCCAACACTAACAGAAAACACAAAAAGACTCAAAAATCTAAATCAAAATATGATCCGGGCAGCGGATCATAACACATCCAAGGGTCATTGATCTGATTTACTCACATTGTCTGCAAGAAGTTAGCAAATCCAGAGACCACCCGATATTTAGGATTAATTTGAAAGCTTTCTGCTATGCGACACTTTATTGAACTCATGAAGTCTCGCGGGCCAAATCGAAGATACTGGCTGGCTGCACCTGGCAGGCGGGCCATAGTTTGTCCCGTTTTATAGGAACGCGTTAAATCGAACTTTGACCGTATTGTTTATCGTTAATTTTGACGTTATTTTCAGATATTCCCCAGTGTGGACGCCTAAATGGTGCTCTGTGCGCATGCGTTTTCTTTGACCTTAGTTTTGTTTTAAAATGGTGTAAAGCATTTTGTGTTGAAACTTGCTTGTGTATGAAAAGTTCGATATAAATGACATTTTGATTGATTGAATGGCTGTAAAGCCCCCAAGGCTTCCAGGCTGAATATAAATGTTTCCCTCTTACACACATGTGGGAGGGATGTGTACTATGGCTATGAGTTGTTGTTGTTTTTTTTCCCTTGGCCTCAGTCTGGACCCCCTCTCCAGAGGCCCAGGCTTAGACGGATTTTTTAAATTTTATTTCATTTTATTTCAATCTTCTATTTTTTTCTCCCATCCCCCCCACTTGTTTACCTGTATGTCATCTTTTTTGTAAGGGGCGCTGGAAGCTGGCAGACCCGTCAGCGATCCTGTTCTGTCTCCCTGTAATGTTTGTCTGATCTTGAGTGGGATTGTGCTGAAAATTTTAATTTTCCTGAAGGAACTCTACTGAAGGAATAAATAAAGTACTATCTAATCTAATCTAATCTAATCTAATCTAATCTAATCTAATCTAATCTAATCTAATCTAATCTAATCTAATTTGATTCATGGCTGAGAAGATACAAGACAAGCATTCTATCAGCTCCCTCCACACGGGGAAAATAAAAGGACAGTATTTTAAGTTGCCGGCTCAGATCACATTATTTTCCCTACGCATTGTAGCTCTGAATGTAATCATTTTATTTGTGGCCATACAAACGTCCAAATGATCACGTAAAACATGAAATTCAGGCCGCTGAAGGATAACAATCTGATCTGAGGGTCCACTTGAGTGTTTCTACAGAGGAAGAAAATGTGATTCGCATTATTGTGACCTCGAAGGTTCCATCACAGAGTGACTGTGAGGATGCCAACTTGCTCAATGGTGCATGAAACTGCCTCTTTTTATTGGCATGGCATTCAATCAGTTCCTCTTGGGTGTACGTCCTTGGCTTTGTGGCGAGAGGGGGGGGGATCCGACCCATTACAGCAGCCATGCACCTGCCCACGTCTTACCAGCCAATCCCTTTTAATGTCTCTCCCTCCTCACTCCCAGTCCTGCATAAATACAATCAGGGCTTGTCAAGAAAGGCTGAACCGCTCACTCTCTTCCTCCGCTGCCTCTGATTGATTATGCAGAGCGAGCGTCGCTGCGTCCTCCCATTCCCTCCCTCTGTCTTTGAATTTCACCGGAGCTGGCTCAGTGCCCATAGACCCTCCCCCTTATCCTTCATACGCCGACCTCTTGACCTTAGAGGGCGTCCACCTATCTATACATCACGCCGGTGCACCTCTGCTTGTGGGGCAAACCCAAAGAACATGCATAATAATAAATAGTAGGATGACTATAACCTTCAGAAAACTAGCACACAAAGAAGAAGGATGGATCGTTACAGCACAGAATACAGACTTGAGGCGACGCCTTAAAAATATGAATCAACAGTGTTTTTTTCAGCTGTTCTTTAGACAAAAATAGTGAATAACTTCTTTCTGAAGACATAATAACATTGTATACTAGAGGTGTTGGAAAAAATCGATTCGAATACGAATCGAATCGAATGAGTTGTGCGATCCAGAATCGATTCTCATTTTTAAAAAATCGATTTAAAAGAAAAAGTTTTTCTTTTTTCTTTTTCCATCAATCCAACAAACCACTACACAGCAATACCATAACAATGCAATCCAATTCCAAAACCAAACCTGACCCAGCTACACTCAGAACTGCAATAAACAGAGCAATTGAGAGGAGACACAAACACGACACAGAACAAACCAAAAGTAGTGAAACAAAAATTAATATTATCAACAACAGTAGCAATATTAGTTATAATTTCAGCATAGCAGTGATTAAAATCCCTCATTGACATTATCATTAGACATTTATAAAAAAAAAAGAACAATAGTGTCACAGTGGCTTACACTTGCATCACATCTCATAAGCTTGACAACACACTGTGTCCAATGTTTTCACAAAGATAAAATAAGTAATATTTTTGGTTTGTTTAATAGTTAAAAAAAATTACATTGTTGCAATTAGTTGATAAAACATTGTCCTTTACAATTATAAAATCTTTTTTTTTTAAATCTACTACTCTGCTAGCATGTCAGCAGACTGGGGTAGATCCTGCTGAAATCCTATGTATTGAATGAATACAGAATCGTTTTGAGTCAGAAAAATATCGTTTTTGAATCGAGAATCGAATCGAATCGAAAAAAATCAAAATATTATCGAATCGTGACCCCAAGAATCGATATTGAATTGAATCGTGGGACACCCAAAGATTCACAGAGCGAATAGATACTAATTTCAACACCATGGCAGTCTTACAAAGTTCAACCAAAAATACTCAGGAAATGTATGCCTCTAAAGCAGTTATTTAAAAAAAAAAATTAATTAATTTGCCCGGAGAAGTGTATCTTTGTGAGTTTCACTGGAAAAAACATTATTTTGTGAGGTTTGCAAAGACACAAGTTTGATTTTTACTCAATATTGCAGTATAACTTTCATAGTAAATATGAAAGTTATATACACATAACTTCAAAACCAAACATTATGTCTAAAAATGCCTTTGCTATTGTGTCTATGTGGGTTTTACTAGAATCAATTGTTTTTGTAAAGTTTGCAAATAAAAAAAATTTGAAAAAAAAATTTGAAAAAAAATTTAAGTGTACTAATAATATGACTTAGCACTCCAGTACGCAATAAAACACTCATTTTTATTAATCACTCCATTTTGCCTAAAACAATTGCTGTCAAATTGTATTAAAAAAAATAAAAAATTAGATTAATCACAGGCTGGATTCATTTCGATTAATCATGATTAAAATATCATTCATTTTAAAAAGGAAAACCGCATTTGTATTCTTTTTATTGTTTCTATCATCTACGGCAGGGGTCACCAACCTTTTTGAAACCAAGAGCTACTTCTTTGGTACTGATTAATGCGAAGGGCTACCAGTTTGATACACACTTAAATAAATTGCCAGAAATAGCCAATTTGCTCAATTTACCTTTAACGCAATGGATTAATAATGATTAATGAATTGTATCTATGTGGAAACACTGATCATTGTAATGATTTCTCACAATAAATATATCTTTTCTATGATATTTTTTAAATAGGTTAAAATCCAATCTGCACTTTGTTAGAATATATAACAAATTGTACCATGTTATATTTGTAACAAAGACAAATCATGATTTTTTTCTAGATTTTCCAGAACAAACATTTCAAAAGAAATTCAAAAGACTTTGAAATAAGATTTAAATTTGATTTTACAGATTTTCCAGATTTGCCGGAATAATTTTTTTGAATTTTAATCATAATACGTTTGAAGAAATATTTCATAAATACCGAAAAAACAGAGGCTAAAATTAAGTATTACATTTAAATGTATTTATTATTCTTTACAATAAAACAATTAATCTACTTGAACATTGATTTAAATTGTCAGGAAAAAAAAAAGAAGGAATTTTAAAGGTAAAAAGGTATATGTGTTTAAAAATCCTAAAATCATTTTTAAGGTTGTATTTTTTCTCTAAAATTGTCTTTCTGAAAGTTAAAAGAAGCAAAGAAAAACAATAAATGAATTTATTTAAACAAGTGAAGACCAATTCTTTAAAATATTTTCTTGAATTTTCAAATTTTAATTGAGTTTTGTCTCTCTTAGATTTAAAAATGTCGAGCAAAGCAAAACCAGCTTGCTAGTAAATTTATACAATTTAAAAAATAGAGGCAGCTCACTGGTAAGTGCTGCTATTTGGGGTATTTTTAGAACAGGCCAGCGGGCTACTCATCTGGTCCTTACGGGCTACCTGGTGCCCGCGGGCACCACGTTGGTGACCCCTGGTCTATGGGCATTATGTGAGGCTTGGGGTATTTATCGATGTTATCAATAAATTCAAGTTTTTTGTTGAAGATGATTTGAAAAATAAAAAATTTATGTTTTTCTCCTGCATTTACCGCCTCCTTACTTCCTGAGCGGAGATCCATAAACCTAGCAAACTATGGCTAATGTTAATGTTAGCCATTTAAAGGCCTACTGAAACCCACTACTACCCACCACGCAGTCTGATAGTTTATATATCAATGATGAAATATTAACATTGCAACACATGCCAATAAGGCCGGTTTAGTTTACTAAATTACAATTTTAAATTTCCCACTGAGTTTCTTGTTGAAAACGTCGCGGAATGAAGACGCGTGACGTCCCGGGTTGCAGGGGACATATTAGCGCAGCACCATTTGCGGCTAAAGGTCGTCTCTTTTCATGGCGCAATTACAAAATATTCTGGATATCTGTGTTGCTGAATCTTTTGCAATTTGTTCAATTAATAATGGAGAAGTCAAAGTAGAAAGATGGCGGTGGGAAGCTTTAGCCTTTAGCCACACAAACACAAAGACGTTCCTTGTTTAAAATTCCCGGAGGTGAAGCTTTACTATGGATCAGAGCGGTCAAGCGAACATGGATCCCGACCACTTGTCAACCGGCAGGTTTCGGTGAGAAAATTGTGGTAAAAAGTCGCCTCTGCCTCCACACTCCAACTATCCGTTTCAATACATGCGGAATCTGTTGAATCGCTTGCGCCGCTGAAATCCGAGTCTGATTTGGAGCTAGTATGCTATACCTTTCTGTGCTATCCGCCATGTTTGTTTCTGTTGGCTTCATGCAGTGACGTCACAGGTAAATAGACGGGTGGCTATAACGACGGTTAAAATCAAGCACTTTGAAGCCGTTTTTCGGGATATTGCGTGATGGGTAAAATTTTGACAAAAACTTCAAAAAATAAAACAAGTCACTGGGAACTGATTTTTATTGGTTTTAACCCTTCAGAAATTGTGATAATATTCCCCTTCAGCATCAGTACACACTGACAAGGAGCCCAGGATACTTCATGGAAAATCCTGTGTATATCCACTTACTAAAACTATAGTGATTATTTATTTGCACACAATGTACAATACCACGTTTTTATTTTAATAATAATTTTATTCAAGACAGAAGTTTCAAGTTTGCACTTCATTGATGTGATAGATTTGTGTTAGTATTTAGTGATTATTGGTATCTTTATTGATTTACTGAAGTTTATTTGCATTAGGGTTGTCCGGTATTAGTTTGGTACCGCGATACTAATTAATCATTTTCAGTATGATAACGTCTCTGAAACGTACTGGTCACGCACCCCCACTCCCACCTCTTGTGCCCACGTCAAAGTCATGTCGTGACATTCCTGGTTTTACGAGCAGAGGAGCATGTTCGGCGGCACACAATCACGGAATACTTACAAGCAGACACAGTGTGTAGACAGAAAAGGGAAAACGGACGCATTTTGGTGTAAAAACTAACAATAAAGGTGAAGTTATAACACTGAACAAGCCCTCAAGAAGAGGTGCTTTAAGGCATGACTACCTAGCTAGCGGCTAACGTCCATCCGTCGTCGGCAGTGTTTGAGCTACTTCTAAATCCCTAATCCTCGCTTCCGTGGCGTCAAATGAAGTAAGTTTCTTACAAGTATCATCCCTGCAGGACGAGGAATAGCTAAACATGCTTCACTACACACCGTAGCTCACCGGCGTCAAAATGTAAACAAACGCCATTGGTGGATCTACACCAGATATGTGAATGTGAATTATATGTGAATTATATTTATATTACAGCGTATCTAGTCAATGATACTCTGATTACGTCGATATTTTTTGGCACTACATCTTCTTTTGTTTTTTTTAAATGTATTTTATGTCTATAAACTCAGGAAATATGTCCCTGGACACATGAGGATTTTGAATATGACCAATGTATGATCCTGTAACCACTTGGTATCAGATGTATGCCCAAATTTGTGGTATCATCCAAAACTAATGTAAAGTATCAAATAACAGAAGAATAAATTATAATTACATTTTAAAAGGGGTTTCACGGTGGAAGAGGGGTTAGTGCATCTGCCTCACAATACGAAGGTCCTGAGTAGTCCTGCGTTCAATCCCGGGCTCGGGATCTTTCTGTGTGGAGTTTGCATGTTCTCCCCGTGACTGCGTGGGTTCCCTCCGGGTACTCCGGCTTCCTCCCACTTCCAAAAACATACACCTGGGGATAGGTTGATTGGCAACACTAAATTGGCCCTAGTGTGTGAATGTGAGTGTGAATGTTGTCTGTCTATCTGTGTTGGCCTGGCGATGAGGTGGCGACTTGTCCAGGCTGTACCCCGCCTTCCGCCCGATTGGAGCTGAGATAGGCACCATCGCCCCCCACGAGCCCAAAGGGAATAAGCGGTCGAAAATGGATGGATGGCTGGCATTTTAACAGAAGTGTAGATAGAACATGTTAAAAGAGAAAGTAAGCAGATATTAACAGTAAATGAACAAGTAGATTAATAATTCATTTTCTACAACATGTCCTTCATACAGTAATGTTGACAAAATAATAGAATGATAAATGACACAATATGTTAATGCAAATGTCAGCAGACTAAATTAAGAGCCTTTGTTTGTTTACTTACTAATAAAAGACAAGTTGTCTAGTATGTTCATTCACTATTTTATTTATGGACAAACTTGCAATAAGAAACATATGCTTAATGTACCCTAAGATTTTTTTTTAAAATGAAGCCAATAATGCAATTTTTTGTGGTCCTGTTTATTTAGAAAAGTATCGAAATATTCGTACCGGGACAACACTTGCATTCAACCATGTCAATAAGCGATTCATAGTCCATCAAGAGCCACAATGCAATGCGTTTCCACGTCATAATAAATCGAGCCCTAGAGTTTGTACACACTGGTTGCTACTTTTAATTTGGATCTTAGAAGATAAAAATCTCAACAAATCCTTTTTTTTCTCCCCCAGAAGCCATCATTACGCCAAAAATGTTTTATTTTTTTTTTGTCCTGTCCAGCTTCTCAGGCAAATCATATAGTTGATGTAGATGCCCATACCGGCTGTTCAGATTTACTTTACAAAAGAGAGGTGTAGGATACTTCTCTAGTTGCCTTATTTGAATTTGACTTTATTAAATGTATTTATATTATCATTTGGTGCAGCCGGGCCGGAGCAGGAGGGGATAGAAAGAGAAAAAAAGGAAGACAGAAGGGGAAATTGTGGGGATAAGAGGGGGATTAGACAGTGAGACAAAAACAACAACAGCAAATACAACAATAGCAACAACAACAATAGAACAACACCAGCACATACAATATGTACAAATATGATCGTAAAAGTGATAGCAAATAAGCAGTTAGTGAAATAAATAATATAGTGATGACAATGAGCATTTTTACACTACAACTGGAGCAACACAAATACCAATAGAAAAAGCGCTATTGATCATCAACAAAACCAATAGTTTACCTCTATTATCAACAATACAGTTGTTCAAAAGCAACAATACGTATACATAATGATAGCTAGAAAGATAATTTAAAAAAATAAATAAATGAAATAAAAAATTAAAAAAAGAAATACCGAAAGATGAAAGGGAAGAGAGAGAGGCAACCTATATTAATCTTGTAGATTGTTATAGTAACAATGGGTTAAGCTCTGTCAATATGCCTTTTGTTACCCAGTTTACACCAACTATTTATATTCCAAGCACCTCATTCCAAGCCAAAGGCACTCCAGCAAACTACCCGGCACTCATTTTTCACAAAGCCTAAAGGAGTACCAATGACAGCCACATTCTCAAAGTAGTGACAGAGGCAGCATCCAAATATCCAACGCATGCCAACGCACCCTGAAGGCTGATGTATACATCGCTATCAATTCCAGCTGACAGGCAATACACATCCACTCAGGCTCGCCATCAGTGTGAGACCTGTTTGACGCGCCTGTCATCCAGCACCATTAAAACAGTCGCTGAAAAGCCGCATTGTTTGTGCTCTTTGCTCCCCTCAGCAGCAGCGAGCAGCCGCCCCATCGATACTCACTTCCCGCTAAACAACCTCCGCCTCCCTCGGGAGTTACCCACCTCCACCGGTCACTTCAATGAAATACGCAGCCCTGTTTTAATCAAGGCGAATTTGCGTGCGAATGGGTTGGGAGGCGGTGGGCCGCGCACGCCAACCCTGAGAGAATGCAGCGGGAGGTTTGATTAGGAGCAAGGGGGAGGAGATGATGAACTCGGAGGGGCGGAGACGTTGCCGGGAACAAGAAAAGTCCAAATTAGGGAAAGGATGAGATGAATGTGGCGAATTAGCATACAGGGAAGAGCAAACGGTGACACCGTGCTTTTTTACGGGATAGTGAGTCGGCATTGCTTAAATGCCTACTGAAACCCACTACTACCCACCACCAGTCTGATAGTTTATATATCAATGATGAAATATTAAAAGCCTACTGAAATGAGATTTTCTTATTTAAACAGGGATAGCAGGTCCATTCTATGTGTCATACTTGATCATTTCGCGATACTGCCATATTTTTGCTGAAAGGATTTAGTAGAGAACATCCACGATAAAGTTCGCAACTTTTGGTGTTAACAGAAAAGCCCTGCTTTTCCCGGAAAGTCGCAGACAATGACGTCACATGTTGATGGCTCCTCACATCTTCACATTGTTTTTAATGGGAGCCTCCAACAAAAAGAGCTCTTCGGACGGAGAAAACGACAATTTCCCCATTAATTTGAGCGAGGATGAGAGATTCGTGTTCGAGGATATTGATAGCGACGGACTAGAAAAAAAAAAAAAAGATGTTTTTAGACACATTTATTAGGATAATTCTGGGAAATCCCTTATCTTTCTATTGTGTTGCTAGTGTTTTAGTGAGTGTAACAGTACCTGATAGTCGGAGGTGTGTGTCCACGGCTGTCTTGACGCCAGTGTCTCAGGGAAGTCGACGGCAGCTTTATGGGCGGCACAAGCTCAGCTGATCTCCGGTAAGAAGCGACTTTTTAACACAATTTTTCTCACCGAAACCTGCTGGTTGACATTCGGTTGGGATCCATGTTCGCTGTGATCTATAGTAAAGTTTCACCTCCGGGAATTTTAAACAAGGAATCACCGTGTGTTTGTGTGGCTAAAGGCTGAAGCTTCCCAACTCCATCTTTCTAATATTAATTGAACAAATTGCAAAGGATTCAGCAACATAGATCTCCAACATACTGTGAAATTATGCGGTTAAAGCAGACGACTTTTAGCTGTGTGTGTGTGCAGCGCTCATATTTCCTGACAGCCCGTGACATCATCATTACGCGACGTTTTCAAGAAAAAACTCCCGGGAAATTTTACATTGCATTTTAGTAAACTAAAAAGGCCGTATTGGCATGTGTTGCAATGTTAATATTTCATCATTGATATATAAACTATCAGACTGCGTGGTGGGTAGTAGTGGGTTTCAGTAGGCCTTTAACATTGCAACACATGCCAATACGGCCGGTTTAGTTTACTAAAATGCAATTTAAAATTTCCGGCGGAATTTTTTGTTAAAAAACGTCGCAGAATGATGACGCGTGACGTCACGGACTGTAGAGGACATATTAGCGCAGCACCATTTGCGGCTAAAAGTCGTCTCTTTTCATCGCGCAATTAAACAGTATATTCTGGACATCTGTGTTGCTGAATCTTTTGCAATTAGTTCAATTAATAATAGAGAAGTCAAAGTAGAAAGATGGAGTTGGGAAGCTTTAGCGTTTAGCCACACAATCACACGGTGATTCCTTGTTTAAAATTCCCAGGGGTGAAGCTTTACTATGGATCAGAGCGGTCAAGCGAACATGGATCCCGACCAAATGTCAACCGGCAGGTTTCGGTGAGAAAATTGTGGTAAAAAGTCGCCTCCTACCTGAGATCAGCTGAGCTTGCGCCGTCCATGCAGCTGCCGTCGACTTCCCTCAGAGACTGGCCTCAGACACCCGTGGACACACTCCTCCGACTATCAGGTACTATTTAATTTCACTAAAACACTAGCAACACAATAGAAAGAAAAGGGATTTCCCAGAATTATCCTAGTAAATGTGTCTAAAAACATCTGAATCCCTCCCAATCCCTTTTTTTCTTTCTTTTTTTTCTAGTCCTTCGCTGTCGATATCATCATCCACAAATCTATCATCCTCGCTCAAATTAACGGGTATATTGTCGTTTACTCGGTCCGAATAGCTCTCGCTGCTGGAGGCTCCCATTAAAAACAATGTGAGGACGTGAGGAGACCTCACCCTTGTGACGTCATCATCTGCGACTTCCGGTGAAGGCAAGGCTTTTTTATCAGCACCAAAAGTTGCCAAATTTATCGTGGATGTTCTCTATTAAATCCTTTCTGCAAAAATATGGCAATATCGCGAAATGATCAAGTATGACACACAGAATGGACCTGCTATCCCCGTTTGAATAAGAAAATCTCATTTCAGTAGGCCTTTAAGGGCAAGAATATGAAAAACCTCATTTACAGTACACCATGATACCGTACACCTGAACATTACACCTACAGAAAGTGTGTTCCAGGCGTAATTAACACATCTTACTGACAGGATGCAGTGCGTCTCCCATAACAATGTGACCTCGGCGTATGTTAAGGTAACGTGCGGAGTTCCACAGGGTTCGGTTCTTGGCTGTGCGCTCTTCGGCATCTGCATGCTGCCGCTAGGAGACCTATTGCGCAAATATGGTGTTAGCTTTCACTGTTATGCTGATGACACCCAACTCTACATGCCGCTAAACATGACCAACACGCCGGATTGTAGTCAGCTGGAGGCGTGTCTTTATAAAATTAAATAATGGATAACTTTTTGCAACTCAACGCTAAAAAGACAGAATTGCTGATTATTGGTCCTGCCAGACACCGACATCTATTATTAATACCACTATAATATTTGCACAATTGCAAACAATTACACCAGGCAACTGTAAAGATTTTGGGTATTATTTTCGACCCAACTCTCTTATTCGTGTCACACATCAAGAAGTGTTACTTCTTTCATCTCCGTAATATCGCTAAAATGTGTTCCATTTTGTCCATCAACGACGCTAATATCATTATTCATGCGTTCGTTACGTCTCGTCTCGATTACTGTAACGTATCATTTTCAGGTCTCCCTATGTCTAGCATTAAGATCACTAGGGGTGTGGAAAAAAATCCATTCGAATTTGAATCGCGATTCTTACTTTGTGCGATTCAGAATCGATTCTCATTTTAAAACATCGATTTTTTATTTTTCTATTTTTTTTATCAATCCAACAAAACAATGCACAGCAATACCATAACAATGCAATACAATTCCAAAACCAAACCTGACCCAGCAACACTCAGAAATGCAATAAACAGAGCAATTGAGAGGAGACACAAACACGACACAGAACAAACCAAAAGTAGTGAAACAAAAATGAATATTGTCAACAACAGTATCAATGTTAGTTATAATTTCAGCATAGCAGTGATTAAAAAAACCTCATTGACATTATCATTAGACATTTATAAAAATTTCAAAAAAGAACAATAGTGTCACAGTGGCTTACACTTGCATCGCATCTCATAAGCTTGACAACACAATGTGTCCAACATTTTCACAAAGATAAAATAAGTCATATTTTTGGTTCGTTTAATAGTTAAAACAAATTTACATTATTGCAATCAGTTGATAAAACATTGTCATTTACAATTATAAAAGCTTCTTTAAAAAAATCTACTACTCTGCTAGCATGTCAGCAGACTGGGGTAGATCCTGCTGAAATCCTATGTATTGAATGAATACAGAATCGTTTTGAATAGGAAAAATATCGTTTTTGAATTGAGAATCGCGTTGAATCGAAAAAAATCGATTTATAATCGAATCGCGACTCCAAGAATCGATATTGAATCGAATCGTGGGACACCCAAAGATTTGCAGCCCCCTAAAGATTACAGTTGGTACAAAATGCGGCTGCTAGACTTTTGACAAGAACAAGAAAGTTTGATCATATTACGCCTGTACTGGCTCACCTGCACTGGCTTCCTGTGCACTTAAGATGCGACTTTAAGGTTTTACTACTTACGTATACTATATTAAACGGTCTAGCTCCATCCTATCTCGCTGATTGTATTGTACCATATGTCCCGGCCAGAAATCTGTGTTCATAGAACTCCAGCTTATTAGTGATTCCCAGAGGCCAAAAAAACGTCTGCGCCCTATAGAGTGTTTCCTGTTCGGGCTCCAGTACTCCGTTCTACAAAATTTACAGGCAACATACCCCTTCCCCTTCAAACTCTCCTGGATAAACTGAAATTTTTGTTTCCATTTGTTTTTTAACTTGCAAGCGTATTTCTTCATTTTGCTCGTCGACGGTGTAATATATTGGTTGGAGGCGGAGTCAATAACCAGGCGACGTGATGAAGTCACGTCTCTTTACTGTGGGCTTCAGAACAGACTCCCTAATGCATACGTTCCTTGACTGCACTTAAATGTAGAATATATTTATATTATTCATATATTATATATATATAATATATTATATATACTATATTATTTATTATTATCATTGTTTATTGTGAGTGAACTGTGGTACTGAATATCCCCCAGGGATTAATAAAGTACATTCTATTCTATTCTACGTACAGTAGATGGCAGTATTGTCCTGTTTAAGAGGGTCACAACATTGCTGAGTCAGGTTCTCATGGAGCTGGAGGGGGCGTGAATTTCAGGAGATTTTCGGGAATCTCCCGTAAAATCCGGGAGGGTTAGCAAGTATGCCAGGAGCAGGTGAGCGTCCCAAACACCAATCAGGGGCAGGTGAAACTAATCAGCACCCGTGACAACTCAAACACAAACCAAGGGGTGCTGAAAACAGAACTGAGAGAGTCAAAAACTAAACAAAACATAATCCGGGCAACAGATCATGACATAAAAATGTAATTAAAAAAGAAAACATGACCAGTTCATTGCCTCTATTTTGTGTATGCATATTTTCACTATTATAAATTGTGACAGAAAAAAATGGCACCCACATTCACACATTTGGTTGAATTCTGGTGCAGACAGATGTTGATCTGGCTGAGTAACTCTACCAACATTGGGTTGGCTGTTCAGATGGCAGACAGTTCATTGGCTGTCTGATCACTCACACTCTGCTTGGTAACAACAGCAATGAGGAGACCTTTATTACCACCAAGGGCTTCTGTTCTTTTCTTTTTTAATAAACAAGTAGGCTAATATTAAAAAGATAATATAAGGATATGATCCAGCTGAGACTCATAATGTACCTGCTGTTAAAATTGGCGCTTTTAGTTTTTTTTTATTGCAGTAGAGGGAGGAGGCAATAAGAACCCTCCCCCCTTTTTTTGTCGGAGCGATTAGCATCCTGCTAAAAGACAAACTAAACAACTCGCACAGCAGTTGATGCAGTAAATCACAGCATCATCTTCCTCGTAGAGCAACATACATTTTTTACATGCTCATGCAGCCATTGTCAAACTGTGGTACGTATATTACTAGTGGGCTCTATCTAGGGCAAACTAATTTTCATTGAGGGCCACATTGCATTTATGTCTGCTCTCAGAGGTTAGAGTGAATATATATAAATTGTAATGTTTAATCACCTCATTATGAGATTAAACAATTCCCTACGGATTTGATGATTACATTTGTTTAAGTACAAATTGATTTAAAACGTTTGAAGTCAGGGGGACAAGTCTTTTATTCTATTTCTATTTTATTATTCTATTTAAAAATGTTTGGAATTTATGTTAATAATTCAGGGTTGTTGCAACTTTTTCCAACAAGGGCCACATACTAATAAGTATGCAGGGGCCATTTTGATGTATTTTAAGTTTGTAGAAA
>NC_084611.1:73159269-73166595 GCF_033978795.1 Nerophis ophidion
AAGTGGTTTTAAAAAGGTCCCATTGAGCTATAATGTGTGTGTGTGTGGGTGAAATGGTGTGCTGATGATGTAAACAGAATTGTGCAGCTGGACTCTACATCTCGTGGGTGAGAACTTCGTGCTGAATGGCCAGACCGTTGGCGTGCACGGGGACGTGTGCCAGCTCCGGCTGACCGTTGGCTTTTGGCTGCGCAGCGGGGTGAGCGCTCAAGTGAACATTGGACTCATTGAGGCGGCGCACGCGGTACGTCTCGTAGTGGATGCTGCCCGTTATGTCCTTGATGTTCTGCATGTGAGTCCTGAAAGGGATGCAGCGACATTCAAATGCACGCAGTTGCAGTACGGAGGAGTTACAGAAATAATAAAACCATATTGCATAAGTATTACCAATGTTCGCAACTCAGTATTTTTCTTCCTCCAAACACAACGAGTTGAGTTTATACCAAAAAGTTCTATGTTGGTTTCATCTGACCCCATGACATTCTCCCAATCCTCTGCTGTATCATCCGTGTATCCATTTTGGTATAAACTCAACTCGTCGTGTTTGGAGGAAGAATACTGAGTTGGTGTATATATGTATGAACACCACACCTACTGCAAAGCATGGGGGTGGAAACATCATGCTTTGGGGCTGTTTTTCTGCTAAGGGGACAGGACGATTGATCCGTGTTAAGAAAAGAATGAATGGGGCCGTGTATCGTGAGATTTTGAGCCAAATACTTATTTTCCACCATAAATTACAAATAAATTCTTTAAAATTCCTGCAATGTGAATTCCTGGATTTTTTTTCACATTCTGTCTCTCACAGTTGAAGTGTACCTATGATGAAAATTACAAACCTCTGTCATCATTTTAAGTGGGAGAACTTGCACAATCGGTGGCTGACTAAATACTTTTTTGCCCCACTGTATATGTATATATATATATATATATTGCGTACATATACATATACATATATATACATATATACATATACACATATATATACATATATACACACATTATATATATATATATATATATATATATATATATATATATATATATATATATACATATATATATATATATATGTAAATTACTATTAAGTGGACAAAAATACATCAGTTCAGGAAAAAAATAATATAAAGTATGATGAGTAAAAATTACTAAAGCAATACAATTATATATTTGCCTTTTAAATTCTAAACTTAATTAGTTGTATTTACCTATTAGTATCAGCTGAAAATTGACCTGTTAATCTTAATTTATATACCAAAAAAACATTGTTGAGATAAGAAAATCATAATATGATGAGCACAAAAAATTGTATTGGGGTAAAATAGTCTTTTAAAATAAATATTAAATTCTCCACACAAGTTAAAAATATATTTTTTAAATGTATATTTCTAATTATATATTTTTGTTTTCACAAAATGTCCTGTTGTTTTTTTCTCTTTTGATAATTATATATTATTGTAACTACACCTAAATAAAAAAAAAATTGTCACGTAATTGAGGATTAATTATTGTGAAGGTCGTAGTTATATAAGTGTGATACGATATGACAACATGTATGTATGTGCATGTATCTCACCTGATCAGGAGGTCTCGCAGGTAAGCAAACTCGCAGTGTGCAATATTTTCCACTGCAAAAGAGAGGGAAGTCATGTTGATTTATTAAATAACAAAAAAAAAAAACTGTCTTCTAATAGAGGTCAACATCCACAAGCAAATTAAACAAGCCAATGACTGTGATTGAGTAAGTCATAAATCCAACATGCCTTCTCTTGGCCACAAGGTGTCAGTGTTGCTCACAATTACACTGCCTGAAGGACTTCCTCTCAACACAGCAATTTGCAGAAAGTCAGATAAAACAAGTCGGCTACTTTGTAGTCAGTCTAAAACATCTCAGCTTTGACTTTGACTGCAGGAGTTTTGTTTTTTTTCTAAGTGAGTCGCTCTGGCAAACCGACTGTGACAAGCGACTGAGGCTAACTCGTGTTTGGATTACAGATTATGTCAAGAGTGCAAATGACCAAAAAAAGGGAGGAGGGTGATATTTATGTAAAGCTTTGAAATCCACAGGCAGAAAATTAAATTTCCTCTGAGAGCAGGAGAGCTTCTGCTGGAAGTGCTGATTAGTGACTTCAACTCACGCTGGAATCCAAAGCCATGCACCTTTTCCATAATGTATGCTAATAGTGCTGCCTTTGTACACTGTAATGATGTCAGAACTTAACATATCACGGCACATCTTCTAGTGGCTCTACGACAATACTTTCTTCTAATAAACTTGTGTTTTCTCGCCTAGTAACAGTGGATTATTATATTACTAGCGTTTTAAATAAAGGCCACATGGACACTTGCCAAAGCAGTATTCTACAGGGGTGCCGCAAAGACGAAGAAGGGGGAAAAAAATCATATTTGTGTTAAGCGCCTGATAATGTTTCTCTTAAATGGCTTAAATGAGAAGCTACCAAAGTATCATCAGTGCTAAAAGGGGTCCTCACCCAGGGTGCCACTGAAGGCAAAATATTTAAACAATCATCACATGTCACTACTAAGCAGACCAATCAACCAACGTCCAACTTTGTCTTTGTATTGCTTTCTTTTTATTTTTATGTATTTCAAAAGAAAAAAACAGCCTCATCAAGGATTTGTTATGGAAAGAACAAAAAACACTGGCGCCACCATATTATTAGTCATCAAAATGTTTTGTAGATGGTAGATTCTTTTTGAACTAGCGTAACAATTACAAACGTACTAAAATATTCATATATATATATATTCATTATTACAATGAAATGCATTATATTTCCCCCCAAAAAATAAAAAAATTTTGATATATATATATATATATATATATATATAAATAAATAAATAAATGGGTTGTACTTGTATAGCGCTTTTCTACCTTCAAGGTACTCAAAGCGCTTTGACACTACTTCCACATTTACCCATTCACACACACATTCACACACTGATGGAGGGAGCTGCCATGCAAGGCACCAACCAGCACCCATCAGGAGCAAGGGTGAAGTGTCTTGCTCAGGACACAACGGACGTGACGAGGTTGGTACTAGGTGGGATTTGAACAAGGGACCCTCGGGTTGCGCACGGCCACTCTCCCACTGCGCCACGCCGTCCCTATATACACACATATACATACATATATACATATATATATATACATATATACATATATATATATATATATATATATATGCATATACATATATACATATATACATATACATACATATATGCATATATACATATATATACATATACATATATATATACATATATATATATATATATATACATATATGTGTATATATGATAGACGTGTGCGTGCTAAACATGCTAACTAGTATGGGAATACGTCGGCGGCTACATCCAGCGGCCTGTGAAGACAGGGGAGTCTAGTAGCAGCGGGGGCCGTCTACGGAGCAGACGCCAGCGGTGTGATCGGAAACGCGGATGTCGAGCGGGGCTAAAAACAAAGCAGAAGGCTAATCACCACAGAACACCACTTCCCTCCATACCGAAGACGGATTTAGATGGAAAATGCGAGACTACTGGTCTGGGTAAGGAGTCAGTTAAATTAGAACACGTTTTTTCTGCTTTGAGGGTTTCAGAGTTGGACATGTGTTTTACTGAGGTGGCTAACTATGATGCGTGCAGTTTATCAAAGCAACAAACAATCGAAAATCCCCGTTACTAAGGTGACTAACCATGATGCGTGCAGTTTATCAAAGCAACAAACAAACAATCGGAAAATCCCCGTTACTGAGGTGGCTAACCATGATGCGTGCAGTTTATCAAAGCAACAAACAAACAATCGGAAAATCCCGTTACTGAGGTGGCTAACAATGATGCGTGCAGTTTATCAAAGCAACAATCAAACAATCGGAAAATTCCTGTCGTATCAATTCCTAGATATGGTCGTAATTACACTGAATGCACTGGGCATAATAAACACAACATTATCAATATTGCTACTACGGATAATTTGATCAAAAATTCCCTGAAACAGCCCACTACCTATAATATAGGTTTTTTAAACATAAGATCATTGTCTCCCAAAACGTTATTAGTTAATGATATTATCAGAGACAACAATCTTAACGTCATCGGTCTCAGCGAAACCTGGCTTAAACCAAACGACTTTTTTGAGCTAAATGAGGCATGTCCTCCTAACTTTACACATGCGCATATTGCCCGTCCGCTTAAAAGGGGTGGGGGGGTCGCACTAATATACAACGAAAACTTTAACCTTAGTCCTAACATAAATAATAAATATAAATCGTTTGAGGTGCTTACTATGAGGTCTGTCACACCGCTGCCTCTACACCTGGCTGTTATCTACCGCCCCCCAGGGCCCTATTCGGACTTTATCAATGAATTCTCAGAGTTCGTTGCTGATCTAGTGACACACGCCGATAATATAATCATAATGGGGGACTTTAATATCCATATCAATACCCCATCGGACCCACCGTGCGTAGCGCTCCAGACTGTAATTGATAGCTGTGGTCTCACACAAATAATAAATGAACCCACGCATCGCAACGGTAATACGATAGACCTAGTGCTTGTCAGGGGCATCACCGTTTCCAAAGTTACGATACTCCCGTATACTAAAGTATTGTCCGATCATTACCTTATAAAATTCGAGGTTCAGACGCATGTTCGTCAAACTAATAATAATAATAACTGCTATAGCAGCCGCAACATTAATACAGCCACAACGACAACTCTTGCTGACCTACTGCCCTCGGTAATGGCACCATTCCCAAAGTATGTGGGCTCTATTGATAACCTCACTAACAACTTTAACGCTGCCCTGCGCGAAACCATTGATAACATAGCACCGCTAAAGTTAAAAAAGGCTCCAAAAAAGCGCACCCCGTGGTTTACAGAAGAAACTAGAGCTCAGAAATTATTATGTAGAAAGCTGGAACGCAAATGGCGCACGACTAAACTTGAGGTGCACCATCAAGCATGGAGTGATGGTGTAATAACTTATAAACGCATGCTTACCTTAGCTAAAGCTAAATATTACTCAAATCTCATCCACCGTAATAAAAACGATCCTAAATTTTTGTTTAGTACGGTAGCATCGCTAACCCAACAAGGGACCCCTTCCAGTAGCTCAACCCACTCAGCTGATGACTTTATGCAATTCTTTAGTAAGAAAATTGAAGTCATTAGAAAGGAGATTAAAGACAATGCGTCCCAGCTACAACAGGGTTCTATTAACACTGATACGATTGTATATACGGCGGATACTGCCCTCCAAAATAGTTTCTCTCGTTTTGAGGAAATAACATTAGAGGAATTGTTACAACGTGTAAATGGAATAAAACAGACAACATGTTTACTTGACCCTCTTCCTGGGAAACTGATCAAGGAGCTCTTTGTATTATTAGGTCCATCAGTGCTAAATATTATAAACTTATCACTCTCCTCGGGCACTGTTCCCCTAGCATTCAAAAAAACGGTTATTCATCCTCTTCTTAAAAGACCTAACGTCGATCATGACCTCATGGTAAACTACCGACCGGTGTCTCACCTTCCCTTTATTTCAAAAATCCTCGAAAAAATTGTTGCGGAGCAGTTAAATGAACACTTAGCGTCTAACAATCTATGTGAAACCTTTCAATCCGGTTTCAGGGCAAATCACTCCACGGAGACAGCCCTCGCAAAAATGACTAATGATCTATTGCTAACGATGGATTCTGATGCGTCATCTATGTTGCTGCTCCTCGATCTTGGCGCTGCTTTCGATACCGTCGATCATAATATTTTATTAGAACGTATCAAAACACGAATTGGTATGTCAGACTTAGCCCTGTCTTGGTTTAACTCTTATCTTACTGATAGGATGCAGTGTGTCTCCCATAACAATGTGACCTCGGACTACGTTAAGGTAACGTGTGGAGTTCCCCAGGGTTCGGTCCTTGGCCCTGCACTCTTCAGCATCTACATGCTGCCGCTAGGTGACATCATACGCAAATACGGTATTAACTTTACTGTTATGCTGATGACACCCAACTCTACATGCCCCTAAAGCTGACCAACACGCCGGATTGTAGTCAGTTGGAGGCGTGTCTTAATGAAATTAAACAATGGATGTCCGCTAACTTTTTGCAACTCAACGCCAAAAAAACGGAAATGCTGATTATCGGTCCTGCTAGACACCGAACTCTATTTAATAATACAACTCTAACATTTGACAACCAAACAATTAAACAAGGCGACACGGTAAAGAATCTGGGTATTATCTTCGACCCAACTCTCTCCTTTGAGGCACACATTAAAAGCGTTACTAAAACGGCCTTCTTTCATCTCCGTAATATCGCTAAAATTCGCTCCATTCTGTCCACTAAAGACGCTGAGATCATTATCCATGCGTTTGTTACGTCTCGCCTCGACTACTGTAATGTATTATTTTCGGGTCTCCCCATGTCTAGCATTAAAAGATTACAGTTGGTACAAAATGCGGCTGCTAGACTTTTGACAAGAACAAGAAAGTTTGATCACATTACGCCTGTACTGGCTCACCTGCACTGGCTTCCTGTGCACTTAAGATGTGACTTTAAGGTTTTACTACTTACGTATAAAATACTACACGGTCTAGCTCCATCCTATCTTGCCGATTGTATTGTACCATATGTCCCGGCAAGAAATCTGCGTTCAAAGGACTCCGGCTTGTTAGTTATTCCCAAAGCCCAAAAAAAGTCTGCGGGCTATAGAGCGTTTTCCGTTCGGGCTCCAGTACTCTGGAATGCCCTCCCGGTAACAGTTCGAGATGCCACCTCAGTAGAAGCATTTAAGTCTCACCTTAAAACTCATTTGTATACTCTAGCCTTTAAATAGACTCCCTTTTTAGACCAGTTGATCTGCCGTTTCTTTTCTTTTTCTTCTATGTCCCACTCTCCCTTGTGGAGGGGGTCCGGTCCGATCCGGTGGCCATGTACTGCTTGCCTGTGTATCGGCTGGGGACATCTCTGCGATGCTGATCCGCCTCCGCTTGGGATGGTTTCCTGCTGGCTCCGCTGTGAACGGGACTCTCGCTGCTGTGTTGGATCCGCTTTGGACTGGACTCTCGCGACTGTGTTGGATCCATTGTGGATTCAACTTTCACAGTATCATGTTAGACCCGCTCGACATCCATTGCTTTCCTCCTCTCTAAGGTTCTCATAGTCATCATTGTCACCGACGTCCCACTGGGTCATTATTGTCACCGATGTCCCACTGGGTGTGAGTTTTCCTTGCCCTTATGTGGGCCTACCGAGGATGTCGTGGTGGTTTGTGCAGCCCTTTGAGACACTAGTG
>NC_084611.1:73166615-73201615 GCF_033978795.1 Nerophis ophidion
CAGTCATGTCGACATTATGCCCTCACGAGCAGAGAGGTAGCAGACTGTACTGTGAGCTGTGACAGACACTACCGAGCGAGTGTAATAGGAGAGAAAGACGGTGTGAATCCGGTAACAAATGAAGGAAGAATTAATTCCCAATAAAAACAGCATCCATCGTCTGACAGTGGTTTGGCTTCGAGCGGGAATATGTTGAACAGACAACCGTAATTTGTCATGTGTGGGTCAAAACGGCGTTGCTATAAAACGTAGCATTACTGCTAATATGTAGCATCATTTGAAAAGTCACCTGCTCGAGAATGAAGAGTGTTTACTCCGCATTTCAACATGGATGGATGGATGGATTTGGAAATTAAGTCCAACTATCAGCTAGAGGGGGAGGAGCTCCCTCTGCTTCAGGCTATGAGGAAGCACAGAAAAGTTCAACCCCCACCTAGTACCAACCTAGTCACGTCCGTTGTGTCCTGAGCAAGACACTTCACCCTTGCTCCTGATGGGTGCTGGTTAGCGCCTTGCATGGCAGCTCCCTCCATCAGTGTGTGAATGTGTGTGTGAATGGGTGAATGTGGAAGTAGTGTCAAAGAACTTTGAGTACCTTGAAGGTAGAAAAGCGCTATACAAGTACAACCCATTTATTTATTTATTTATAACTGTGCCACGCCGTCCTGTTTTTGGGACGTCAGTGAGTGTCCCAAAACTCACTGATGCCACATATTGCTGCTGCTGCTTAAAAAGACCCACTATCCTTTTATTATCGCACATTACGCATTTTGTAGATCGCCGTCCGCGAGTATATATCTCGGATATGTTAAGCCACGTCTACATTGATACTGCCTCAGCTCCACACAATCCTGTGCATATTGCCTACGTCATCACAACATCCGGTTTTGTTGGTCAAAGTTTTTGGTCCATCAGTAGTCAATAGTGCGCAAATAATAAGATATATATCGGCATTCATACTGTAATGTAATTAGGGCTGGGCGATATGGCCTTTTTTTAATATCGCAATATTTTTAGGCCATATCGCGATACACGATATATATCTCGATATTTTGCCTTAGCCTTGAATTAGCACGTTACATATAATCACAGCAGTATGATGATTCTATGTGTCTACATTAAAACATTCTTGTTCATACTGCATTAATATATGCTAATTTTAAACTTTCATGCAGAAAATCACAACTAAAGAAATCACTATTTTTTTTTATACGGTGTTGATCTGGAAATGTTTGCCCCGGCATTTTGATGGTGTGGGCGTGTGGCACCTAATGGAGATGTTGACATGCGGAGTCAGCACTCTTCATTCTCGAGCAGGTGACTTGAAACAAAGTGCTTTGAGTTCCTTAAAAAGGTAGAAAAGCGCTATACAAGTATAATCTATTTACCATTTAGTGTTTTGGGACAGTCGGGCTCACTGCAGCTCGCTGTTCAACTGGGACAAGGAGGGACAGATACATTTCTAAACACGAGTGCAGTCTACAAAAACACCAGAAAAAGATGATGGATGTGTTGCTTGTCGTTTTCAAAAAAGAAAAGTTCACTAAAAAGATTGGAGAAGATTCTACAAACTTTGTACACTTAAAATATTTGTTTTAATCCTCAAAACTCGACAGTGCGCCTTATAACCCGGTGCTCCTATTTTACGGAATAATTCTGGTTTTGCTTAACCGACTTCGAAGCAATTTTATTTGGTACATGGTGTAATGATAAGTGTGACCAGTAGATGGCAGTCAAACAAGAGGTAAGTGTAGGCTGCACTATGATGGCAATATGACACAAATAAACAACACCAACATTTTATATGTTCCATTGAAAAGATAGAACATTACACACGGCGCTCAAAAATCTATCAAAATGTTTTCGTACAACTTTGGTAAGCTATGAAGCTTGATGAATTGCCGGTGCATTAAATACACGAGTAATATTATTGTGTGTGTATAAGGAAATACATAATATCTGGCGTATTATTTCGCAATATTATGTAAAAGCAACATTTCTTACTTTCTGGTACCTGCTGAACTGTATTTGGGATCTGCATAAATCGGGAAAAATTATTGCGTCCGCCTTTGTAGTCTGTGTCGACACCTTAGTCAATAAGCTTCTTCTTTTCCTCCTTCTTCTTGTTATTTGACATTCATCCTCTGCTGTTGCCATTTATAATATAAAGTAGTGTAAAGTTCTTACTCATATCTGTCAGTAAACTCGCCATGAAAGCGCTAAAACATACCGGTCTAGTGAGTTTACATTATTCACCTAAGGAACTTTACTTATTAGTGTTCCCGTCGGGCGGTTTTTCACGGGACACATTTCCGGACCTGTTGTTGTTTCCGAATAAGGAGATGCTGCAGTGTTATTGATTTAAGTAAAGTCTGAATGTAATTAGCTCCATCTTTTGACACTTCTTCCACTCCCGTCCTTGCACGCTACACCGCTACAACAAAGATGACGGAAAGAAGACGCTGCCGAAAGTGAACCACGTAAATAAGACCGCCCAAAAAACGCTGTGACCGTCAGAAAGCGACTCAAGAAAAAGATCTGTAAAACATAATCCATGCAACATTTTGACCAAAGAACCACTATCACATGTTATGTGGACCACAAGGAAGTGTTCTTCATTTAGAAAAAAAAAAGACTCCTTTATTCCATCTATTTTCTACCGCTTATTTCCTTTGGGGTCGCGGGGGCGCTGGTGCCTATCTCAGCTACAACCGGGCGGAAGGCGGTGTACACCCTGGACAAGTCGCCACCTCATCGCAGGGCCAACACAGATAGACAGACAACATTCACACTCACATTCACACACTAGGGACAATTTAGTGTTGCCAATTAACCTATCCCCAGGTCCATGTCTTTGGAAGTGGGAGGAAGCCGGAGTACCCGGAGGGAACCCACGCATTCACGGGGAGAACATGCAAACTCCACACAGAAAGATCCCGAGCCCAGGATTGAATTCAGGACTACTCAGGACCTTCGTATTGTGAGGCAGACGCACTAACCTCTCTACCACCGTGAAGCCCGACTCCTTTATTGCGCCTCATATATGAAAAAAGATGAAACAGACCATTCATCGGCAGTGCGCCATATAATCCGGTGCGGCCTAGAGTATGAATCGATAATTATCAATTAACTATCCATTTTTGTTAGGTAACACTTGCCTAAAAATAAAGTTGAATTTAAAAGCAGATTGCCAAATTAAAGGCCTACTGAAATTAGATTTTCTTATTTCAACGGGGATAGCAGGTCCATTCTATGTGTCATACTTGATCCTTTTGCGATATTGCCATATTTTTGCTGAAAGAATTTAATAGAGAACATCCACGATAAAGTTCGCAACTTTTTTGTGCTAATAAAAAAGCCTTACTTTTACCGGAAGTCGCAGACGATGACGTCACAAGGGTGAAGGCTCCTTACGTCCTCACATTGTTTATAATGGGGGCCTCCCGCAGCAAGAGCTATTCGGACCGAGAAAACGACAATTTCCCCATTAATTTGAGCGAAGATGAAAGATTTGTGGATGATGATATTGATAGCGAAGGACTAGAAAAAATAAATAAATAAAAATATTAAATTAAAAAAAAGGCGATTGCATCGGGACGTATTCAGATGTTTTTAGACACATTTACTAGGATAATTCTGGGAAATCCCTTATATATCTATTGTTTTGCTAGTGTTTTAGTGAGATTAAATAGTACCTGATAGTCGGAGGGGTGTGTCCACGGGGGTCTTGAGGTCAGTGTCCGAGGGAAGTCACGGCACATATAAGGACAGCGCAAACTCCACAGATCTCTGGTAAGAGGCGACTTTGGTGTGGCGCAGTGGGAGAGTGGCCGTGCGCAACCCGAGCGTCCCTGGTTCAAATCCCACCTCGTACCAACCTCGTCACGTCCGTTGTGTCCTGAGCAAGACACTTCACCCTTGCTCCTGATGGGTGCTGGTTGGCGCCTTGCATGGCAGCTCCCTCCATCAGTGTGTGAATGTGTGTGTGAATGGGTAAATGTGGAAGTAGTGTCAAAGCGCTTTGAGTACTTTGAAGGTAGAAAAGCGCTATACAAGTACAACCCATTTATTTATTTATTTATAATTTTCTCACCGAAACCTGCCGGTTGACAAGTGGTCGGGAACCATGTTCGCTTGACCGCTCTGATCCATAGTAAAGTTTCACCTCCGGGAATTTTAAACAAGGAATCACCGTGTGTTTGTGTGGCTAAAGGCTAAAGCTTCCCAACTCCATCTTTCTACTTTAACTTCTCAATTAGTAATTGAACAAATTGCAAAAGATTCAGCAACACTAATGTCCAGAATACTGTGTAATTGCGCGCTGAAAAGAGACGACTTTTAGCCGCAAATGGTGCTGCGCTAGTATTTCTTGACGCGAACGCGTCATCATTCCGCGACGTTTTCAACAAGAAACTCTGTGGGAAATTTAAAATTGCAATTTAGTAAACTAAAAAGGCCGTATTGGCATGTGTTGCAATGTTAATATTTCATCATTGATATATAAACTATCAGACTGCGTGGTCGGTAGTAGTGGGTTTCAGTAGGCCTTTAAAGTTAATGAATAGGTTTCTGCTTCATAATCCGATTAGACGACAAATCGTTAAAATAATTGATGACTAATCGATTATCAAAATAGCTGGCAATCAGTTCAGGGCTAAACAATATTTTGGTATGACGGTGCTCATCTAAGATTTTATTCAAATTCAACAGGGAACCCAGGCTTTGACACACCACAAATACAGGCGATATTTATACAATTATGCTTAACGCAACCATAAAGACAAGCACACATTTCAATGTATTTGAACCCTTGTGGGTATAAAAGGACATAGTGTAAGCACACAAAGTGAATGCCTGCGTGTGTGCTGTGCCGAGCTGAGCCGGGTCCCAATGCACAATACAATACAGCGGGAGAAGAGCTGACCAGCCAACAATGCTGCAATCAGTGACACTCTGTAATGGGATAAGTGGTGGGTTGCAAATGCGTCAACTGGAGTGTGAACATCGTGTTAATATGCAAATGAAGAGGACAGCCTATCAGCTCTTAGCGCACAGCAGCCTGACACGGTGACACAAGGTCTGTCAGATGTGGCCATGGGGTGGCCCCAGAGGTTTAAACTGTAAATTGTAGTTTACGGCGTATTGATTGTAACCTCGAGAGATTCATTCCTTATATCCTACTGTAAGCAAAGTGTGTGTGGTGGGGGCTGGGGTGGGGGTGTTTGCTGTATACAGGCTGTATTTCATGATGGCATTTTCATGCTTTCACATTAATTTTAGCAACATATAAAAACAACATAAGAATACAGTAAAAACATATTGCATTTAAAAGCACCATTCGGTTTTAGGTGATAGTGTTTTTCGTTTTATTATCAATCCACACATACTACAATTAGCATACTTGCCAACCTCGAGACTACCTTTTAGAGATGCGCGGTTTGCGGTCACAAACGCGGAGTCCGCGAATAAACCGCGGTTCGGGCGGGTGACATGACGAAAAGATAGATTTTAAATAGATTCGGACGGGTGGCGGTTGAACCAATTCGGAAATATATATTGTTATAATCCCAGGAATGTAGGTTCATAAAACTTCTTCGTTTGGCTTGTCTTTATTGCACAAGATGTAATACAACCACACAACAGCTCTCATGTCTCTAACGCTTTTCCCGGGACAACTCAAACTCTCACTTCCTGTTGATAACGTCACTTCCCTATCTCTCCCGGAAGTCCCGCCCCCCAGCCAAAGCCATTGGCTAACACCCCGTAGCTAGCTGCTACATTATACATAGTTAAATGTTATGTTGAAGAGGGTCATTTAGCCTACTGATGTGTATTTATAAATGGTTGATTTATATAGGCTAGTAGGTAAAGTGTTGTACCTGACAACTCTTGATGGTACAAGCCATATATCACGTCACAGACAACGTCACGCTAACATCACGTGACACCTCTGATGAAGGCTGCAGAAGCAAGGTAGCCCAAACTTGTCAGGTACAACACTTTACCTTACTAGCCTATAGAAATCAACTATTTATAAATAGTTAAATGTTGTTACCCACGTACGAAAAACGAGCAGCACTCTTTGAAACAGTATGTGGGCATACTTTTATTTTGAAGTGTCTCGTTTGGTCTGTTGACGGATGTAAGGAAGCTACTTCCGGGTTTGGCCAACGAGGTATTTGTCATTTGTTGGTATTTTACTTGGTAAAATGTTTGATCCACATGCTGTGCATGTTATTATTTTTACGTTTGTAACCTGCTTAATTTATTACAGTTTTCACGGTGAATTTGAAGGGAAAGGAAGCCTTCAAATAAATCAGTTCAAGAAAGCCATCGTGTCTGTGCTATTTGGAGGGAGTTACACTTTCTAACCTGACTAATGCCTTGCATCGTCTATATTAGATATATAACAACGGGCGGGTGGCGGGCGGGTGTGGCTTTGATGAAATGTTGGTTCGGGTGGGTGGCGGGTGGATGACGACTTTAGTGATGCGGTTGCGGATGATATAATTGCCTATCCACGCATCTCTACTACCTTTGTCCGTGAAGGGATCACAGTTGCCGGGCGAACAATAACCCGTCAGAGAGAAGTCAGCTGTGTCCAGCACGCGACTGGAAGATACTGGAAGATGTTGGCAAGCAGCTCATTCTCCCCACCGATATCGCCACTACCACTTTGAGGCCTGACCTAGTGCTCTGGTCCCCTTCCCACAAAAAGGCCTTCATTGTTGAGCTCACTGTACCCTGGGAGGAATCCATGGAGGAAGTATATGAGAGGAAACATTTGCGGTATTCCGAGCTGGCCGCGGAAGCTAAAAATCGTGGCTGGAATACTGAAGTCCGCCCTGTGGAGGTTGGGTACAGATGCTTCGTGGGAACCTCTACCACAAAACTGCTGAGGGACTTGGGAGTTAGGGGCCAGTGCCTGCGTACAGCAATCAAAGCCGCATCTGAAGCAGCTGAAAAGAGCAGCCGGTGGCTCTGGCTAAAGAGGACTGACCCCAATTGGGCCCCCAACTAGTGCATCAGGAGGTATGCGGTCAGGCGGACCAAAATCTGACTCAGGGAACCGGACGCCCCTGCCATGCATAGTCCCCTGATATATCTGCCAACAAGGTGACTCTCATGGCTAATTGGGCTTGGGTCGCAAGCTCAGGTCTAATCATCCTGTAGCTGGCCGCCTCTGGAGAGGGTGTATAGTGTTAAAGGCCGAAACACCCAGCGACCCTAAGGAACACTACTGATGATGCGCACCCGTAAATTATTTTATTCTTCAGGTCTTCCATTCACATTCACTGTTCACCTACAAGGCCATCAATGTATGTGCTCGCAAAGATGCAAACACCTCATTCTGTTTTTGAGTTGTTTTAGGAGTCTTTTTACGTGTTTTTAGTATTTTTACGTGTTTTAGGAGTTTTTTACGTGTTTTAGGAGTCTTTATGTGTTTTAGGAGTCTTATTATGTGTTTTAGGAATCTTGTTACGTGTTTTGGGAGTAATTTAAATGATAAATAAATAAATGGGTTGTACTTGTATAGCGCTTTTCTACCTTCAAGGTACTCAAAGCGCTTTGACACTACTTCCACATTTACCCATTCACACACACATTCACACACTGATGGAGGGAGCTGCCATGCAAGGCGCCAACCAGCACCCATCAGGAGCAAGGGTGAAGTGTCTTGCTCAGGACACAACGGACATGACGAGGTTGGTACTAGGTGGGATTTGAACCAGGGACCCTTGGGTTGCGCACGGCCACTCTCCCACTGCGCCACGCCGTCCCAAATTTACTTTTTAGATGTCACTGTGCATCTCTTCTGAGTCATTTTATGTGTTTTGGAGTCATTTTTTAATGTTTTAGAAGTTGGTTCTTGTGTTTTTAAATGTTTTACAGTCATTTTAATGTGTTAAGTCATTTTATGCATTTGTGTTTCGCACAAGAAGTAGAACATCTCACTCTGTGTTTTCTGGAATCTGAAGCATACTTGCCAACCTTGAGACCTCCGAATTCGGCAGATGGGGGGCAGGGGGTATAAAAAATAAATATATATATATATATATATATATATATATATATACATATATATATATATATATATATATATATATATATATATATATATACAGTGGGGCAAAAAAGTTTTTAGTTAGCCAACGATTGTGCAAGTTCTCCCACTTAAAATAATGACAGAGGTCTGTATTTTCATCATAGGTACACTTCAACTGTGAGAGACAGAATGTGAAAAAAAAATCCAGGAATTCACATTGTAGGATTTTTAAAGAATTTATTTGTAAATTATGGTGGAAAATAAGTATTTGGTCAATCATTCAAAGCTCTCACTGATGGAAGGAGGTTTTGGCTCAAAATCTCACGATACATGGCCGCATTCATTCTTTCCTTAACACGGATAAATCGTCCAGTCCCCTTAGCAGAAAAACAGCCCCAAAGCATGATGTTTCCACCCCCATGCTTCACAGTAGGTGTGGTGTTCTTGGGATGCAACTCAGTATTCTTCTTCCTCCAAACACGACGAGTTGAGTTTATACCAAAATGGATACATGGATGATACAGCAGAGGATTGGGAGAATGTAATTTGGTCAGATGAAACCAAAATAGAACTTTTTGGTGTAAACTCAACTCTTCGTATTTGGAGGAAGAAGAATACTGAGTTGCATCCCAGGAACTCCATACCTACTGTGAAGCATGGGGGTGGAAACATCATGCTTTGGGGCTGTTTTTCTGCTAAGGGGACTGGACGATTGATCCGTGTTAAGGAAAGAATGAATGGGGCCATGTACTTGCGTCAGTTGAGGTGTTGTATATTGTAGCCAGAGAGAGTCAGGGCTGCAAGGTGTTCTGGGTATTTGTTCTCGTGTGTTTAAGTTGTGTTAGGGTGCGGAAATTCTCCCAACAAGGGTTTGTCATTCTTGTTTGGTGTCGGTTCACAGTGTGGCACATATTTGTAACAGTGTTAAAGTTGTTTATACGGCCACCCTCAGTGTGACCCGTATGGCTGTTTAACAAGTACGTCTTGCAGCCGTTGACGTAGTTCTTCACAAGTCTCATACAATATGGTTGTGTGATGTAGAAGTGTGCGCAATGACATCTAGTAGAGCAGTAGTCCTGTTCTAGGGGATGCGCAAACCCCTGGAGGTACTTGAAGGTATGCCAAGGGGCAAGTGAGATTTATTATAAAATTATTATAAAAAATAGCAGCAATTCATAAATCATGTATAGATATATTATTGAATAATACTTCAATGAAATATGAATGTAAGTTCATAAACTGTGAAAAAAATAATACAACAATCCAACGTTCAGTGTTGACAGCTAGACTTTTAATGGACATGTTCCATAAATAATGATGTTAAATATTTATTCTTTTGAGAAGAAATTAAGTTCATGAATCCAGATGGATCTCTATTACAATCTCCAAAGAGGGCACTTGAAGTTGATGATTACTTCTATGTGTAGAAATCTTAATTTATAATTGAATCACTTGTTTATTTTTCAACAAGTTTTTAGGTATTTTATATCTTTTTTTCCAAATAGTTCAAGAAAGACCACTACAAATGAGCAATATTTTGCACTGTTATACAATTTAATAAATCAGAAACTGATGACATTGTGCTGTATTTTACTTCTTTATCTCTTTTTTTCCAACCAAAATTCTTTACTCTGATTAGGGGGTATTTGAATTAAAAAAATGTTCATCACTGAAAAAAGGTTAAGAAACACCGTTGTAGAGGACGTTAAAGGCAGTGGAGTCACGGCAGCCCTTAATGTCGGCCGGGTGAAAATTGGGACAAATTCGGGAAAATGGCGCACTGAAATTCAGGAGTCTCCCGGAAAAAAATCGTGAGGGTTGGCAAGTATGGTGCTAGGGCTGGAAAGCCATTCATAGAAGGTGAATTCATTAAAAAGTGCATGTTACATTTTTTAAGAAATATTTTCTCGCGGCCCAGCCTCACCCAGTTTCTGCATCCAGTGGCCCCCAGGTATATTGAGTTTGAGACCTCTGATCTAGAGTGTTCTGGGCTTCAGTACAGTGTTGATCTCCTAAAGACATGATTTTATTTCCAAATTCCTTGAGGGAAAAAAAATGCCTGGTTAGGCGTGTGTATAGCAGTATGTGTGCTGTATATAGTGACATGACATATAATCATGTCATGTGTGCCTTCCGTGGGTGAAGCCAGGTTTACAGCTATGTTGTTATTATGCTGTTTGTTACTTATGTATGTTATATTGCAGCCAGCTATTTAAAATAGTTTTGTCAATTTGTTCTGGCCTGAAATAAATTGGCCTTTTGAAACATATATTTGTCTTTGTGTATTATATGTAAACCACATGGCTCAGCAAAGTGCAGTGATGCAAATGCATGTTGAGTTAAAAGTTGAAGTACCAATGATTGTCACACACATACTAGGTGTGGTGAAATTTGTCCCCTGCATTTGACCCAACCCATTTTTCCACTCCCTGGGAGGTGAGGGGAGCAGTGGGCAGCAATGGTGCCGCGCCCGGGAATCATTTTTGGTGATTTAACCCCCAATTCCAACCCTTGATGCTGAATGCTGTCATGCTAAATTTTCTTCCCCCCTACAAAAACCTTCCCCCCGGGAGACATTTGGCGTGACAGCCCCTCTAATGCCTGAAGGACCCCAATGATGGCGTGATAATACCAAGTAATGGGTCCCATTTTTATAGTCTTTGATATGACTCGGCCGGGGTTTGAACTCACAACCGATCTCAGGGCGGACACTCTAACCACTAGGCCACTGAGTAAATAAATGATAAATGGGTTGTTCTTGTATAGCGCTTTTCTACCTTCAAGGTACTCAAAGCGCTTTGACACTACTTCCACATTCACCCATTCACACACACATTCACACACTGATGGAGGGAGCTGCCATGCAAGGCCCTAACCAGCACCCATCAGGAGCAAGGGTGAAGTGTCTTGCTCAGGACACAACGGACGTGACGAGGTTGGTACTAGGTGGGATTTGAACCAGGGACCCTCGGGTTGCGCACGGCCACTCTCCCACTGCGCCACGCCGTCCCTAAAGGTCAAGTTGATCAACAGATTGTATTATTCTCCAATGCAATAACAGTACTGAAATGAAAGCTAAAAGGGCATTAATGGGAGCCTTAAAAAAAAAGAAGAAAAAAAGAACTAAATAGTTACTTTTCACAGTAACGCATTAATTTTTGGTGTAAGTAACTGAGTTAGTAACTGAGTTACTTTTGATATAAAGTAACTAGTAACTGTAACTGGATACTGGTTTTCAGTAACTAACCCAACACTGGTCACAAGAGAGTAAAAAACTTGTCCTTAACACTATGTGTGTCATAATAAGGCTGTGTCTGTGATGCTTAGCTGGCAACGTGGTGTGGTTCTTATTCTCTCGTGGATGCAGTTTGAGATGGACACAGCGTGAAGGTAAAAAAAGGTGTTTTATTTAACTACAAAACAAACTAAGAACAGAAATACTTGCACAAAGGCACTAGAGACAAACCAACAGAACTAGCATATGAACTAGAAACAACAAAAGACGTTAGCATGTGAGCTAGGGAAATAAACAAACGAGGGAATAGCGTGGAAGCTTAAGTACACAAAAAAAATGTTTTACCATGATCGGGGATAGCGACATCACCTTTTGCATTGAATAGCAAATGAGAATCCGAGAGCGAGTAACGATAAAGGCAGGCTTAAGTAGAGACAGAAATTAGGAGGCAGGTGTGCGTCGAAAACACAAGGCAGGTGACACTAATATGAAACTATGCCAACGGAACAAAACAGGAAGTGCCACCAGGAACTAAGGAAGTATAATAACAACAAGACGAGATACAAAACAGAACCAAACCAGAACATGACATGATCCAAGTAGCGGATCATGACAGTGTCACTGAATCGAATAGCCATTTCAATGGCATACCAAAAAAATAAATAGAATAACCAGAAATATGAGCAATTATTTGCAGGATTAATCTCAATTCTGACGCACAACGTCGCAAAAAAAAATAAAAAAAATAAAAAAATCACAATATCTGCTTTTATGTGACATTCCCTGTCATTGCGATGTCGGGAAAAAACGAACACAAACGCAGCGCTCGCCTTGCTGCAGTCATTTATCTCTCCCATGTGTGCCTTTACAGCCGGGGAGTTTGCTTCTCATTTGTGTGCACAAACAAGTGAGAAAAGGCGGCTGCTGAGCGGAATTTTCTCCGAATGCAAAAATGGAACGAGAAGCAAAATGAAAGTGAAAATGACCCGTGGCAGGAGCCAAATGACAGCACAATGTGTCTCCAGCTCGTTAAAATAAAAGCCCAAGGGGGGGGGGGGGGGATGCCTTTGTCCTTTCAGCTCTGCCTTCGCCTCATGCACCGCAGTACCCCCCCCCCTTTAATATTCCTGAGGATGGAGGTGCATGCCTGCTTGGCACATGAACTTGATTTCCATCAGAGCTTGGAAATAAACTCACGGCTGTTGCCAGGGCAACCTGTGTCTACCTTTTTGCGTTTTTTTGCATATTGCCTCAGAGTAGGAGCCCCCCCCCACCACCACCCTCACCACACCATCCACACATAACTCACAGAGCATTGGGATGACAAATGCTCTCAGGTGTAGATGCAAAAGTGGGGGATGGGGAGGTGTGTATGAGTGTTTGCATGTGTGTGTGTGTGTGTGTGATGGGTGGAGGGAGGCACTGCAATGGTCGGTCGGGTGGGTGCAGGGAGATGGATGACCATGCCAGGCAAGAGCAAGCAGGGCCACATAGACACTGTGGCATGTACAGTGAGCATGTGCGCCATGGGGGGAGGGTTATTAATGTCTCCCCGTTGGAGGCTGGGAGGGAGAGGTGAAGGGGGGAGGGGAGGATAACAATAAAAGTCTACAGCGTTGACACCGATGGACTCCTGCCTCCTAATTAACACCAGGATGAACAAACAGATAGAGAGCGAGACAGGGAGGAGGGCGATCAGACGCAAACACACCACCCCTCTTCATACACGATACAGGCTAACGTCACATGGCACTGTGACGCACGTTGAACTAAATCAATGTATCCTTTGTTATCTACTAGGGGTGTGGGGAAAAAAACGTATTCTGAATCAAATCCAACAAACCACTACACAGCAATACCATAACAATGCAATCCAATTCCAAAACCAAACCTGACCCAGCAACACTCAGAACTGCAATAAACAGAGCAATTGAGAGGAGACACAAACACGACACAGAACAAACCAAAAGTAGTGAAACAAAAATGAATATTATCAACAACAGTATCAATATTAGTTATAATTTCAGCATAGCAGTGATTAAAAATCCCTCATTGACATTATCATTAGACATTTATAAAAAAAAAAAAAAAGAACAATACTGTCACAGTGGCTTACACTTGCATCGCATCTCATGAGCTTGACAACACACTGTGTCCAATGTTTTCACAAAGATAATATAAGTCATTTTTTTGGTTCGTTTAATAGTTAAAACAAATTTTACATTATTGCAATCAGTTGATAAAACATTGTCCTTTACAATTATAAAAGCTTTTTTTTTTTAAATCTACTACTCTGCTAGCATGTCAGCAGACTGGGGTAGATCCTGCTGAAATCCTATGCCTTATTTTCGCTATCTTTGAAACCACTATCCATTTCCCTGTGACGTCATACAGGACTGCCAATACAAACAACATGGCGGTTACCACAGCAAGATATAGCAACATTAGCTCGGATTCAGACTCGGATATCAGAGGCTTAAGCGATTCAACAGATTACGCATGTATTGAAACAGATGGTCGGAGTATGGAGGCAGATGGCGAAAACGAAATTGAAGAAGAAATTGAAGCTATTACGCGAATAGCTATTGACGCTATTCGGCCGTAGCGTGGGTGTACCTAATGAAGTGGCCCATAGCATGGCTGCCTTATTAGCATCGCCGGTAAAATGTGCGGACCAAACGATCAGGACTTTCACATGTTGTGACACTGGAGCAACTTAAATCCGTCGATTGGTAAGTGTTTGTTTCGCATTAAATGTGGGTATCTAGTTTCAAATGTACATACAGCTAGCGTAAATAGCATGTTTGCATTGATTAGCATAGCATGTTAGCATCGATTAGCTGGCAGTCACGCCGTGACCAAATATGTCTGATTACCACATAAGTCAACAACATCAAAAAAACTCACCTTTGTGATTTCGTTGACTTAATCGTTGCAAATGCATCTGCAGGTTATCCATACATCTCTGTGCCATGTCTGTCTTAGCATCGCCGGTCAAATGTGAAGACACTCTGGTGCATTCAATGGGGGTCTGGCGGCAGATTTCTTGCCAGTGGTGCAACTTGAATCCCTCCCTGTTAGTGTTGTTACACCCTCCGACAACACACCGACGAGGCATGATGTCTCCAAAGTTCCAAAAAATAGTCGAAAAAACGGAAAATAACAGAGCTGAGACCCGGTGTTTGTAATGTGAAAATGAATATGGCGGGTGTGTTACCTCGGTGACGTCACGTTCTGACGTCATCGCTAAAAGACCGATAACCAGAAAGACGTTTAATCTGCCAAAATTCACCCATTTAGAGTTCGGAAATTAGTTAAAAAAATTAATGGTCTTTTTTCTGCAACATCAAGGTATATTTTGACGCTTGCATAGGTTTGGTGATAATGTTCCCCTTTAAAGCCTTTTTTTGGGATATTCCACGATGGGTAACATTTTGAAAAAAACTTCGAAAAATAAAATAAGCCACTGGGAACTGATTTTTATTGGTTTTAACCCTTCTGAAATTGTGATAATGTTCCCCTTTAAAAGGTGGCTACTGAATCATCGGAGTGTGTCGTAAGAAATGTTAGTGCACAGACAGAAGGAAAAAATATTATGAGATATTCAACATTCCATCACCGACATTCAGCTCATGACTTCTCTTCCACATCCCTGTATCAACACTCGAGCTAAAGTGCAGTCAGGGAGAAAATTAATTTCTTATTACCTGATTATATGATTAGGTCTCGCTTGGGGTGTCGGTGGAATATTCCACATCAGCATTTCATCAAACACACGCTATAGGCGAGTGGGATGTCGGAGTCGGGGGCTGTGGGTTACGGCAGGCCAGGCCAGGTCAGAGATGGAGGCCTGAAGTGGAGGCTGTAATTGCCTGAGACGTGCCTTTCCATCCGGAGGAATAAAGACTGGCGCTGGCAATATGCTGACAGAAAGCAATTTGCACCCACGCTATTCAGCTCCTGCCACCCACTGGACAGACACACACACACACTTAAGCATGATTCCTGCCTATGCAAAGCCTCTCCAAACATCACAACCCGATGGCGACGCCTCAAACATGAAGAAACATGGAATGGATTTTAAAGATGGATAGACCTTTCAGGTGTACATCAATCTCATGTTGTATATCGCCAGCTCTGATACGTCTTGAAGGGGCGCCAGCAAACAAAATTGATCATTACAAAATTCATGAGGTCCAGAAATCCTACTTCATGAGAGCTCTCTTTTTTTTCCTACAGGGCAATACTATTACTTGTCTTTTTTTTTTCCCTTTAACCCACCCTACCATCGCCTGCAACAAATCTACACACAGTGACAAAGACGGCAGTAAAAGGGCACATTTGCATAACTTCTATATGGTAGAAAATCTGATCATATAAATGTAAATAAGGTGAGCTTAGCGTATATTTTCCTTGAGAAAACAAGGAATTGATAACATGAGCGTGGAGGTGCATGCCAGGAGACGCAGACGGAGCAAAGAGGTCTCCGAGGGGTATGTGGATCAGGTTCTGCATTAATGTCACCGCTGACAGTATTATTTTTGTTGCAACAGATTTGAACAAACAGCAGGGGGCACTGTTAAGATACTCCTTTGTAGTGTAGTTTACTTTTAAAATATGTAATTCTCACATCTTATGCAGTGCACCAAAACCTTTGATATTAGAGTCAAAAAAGTCAGATGCCCAATTGTTGCTCCTTGCTTAAATTGTCCATTAGTGGGAATGTGAGTGTGGATAGGATCCATTAATACATATTTAAAGGGGAACATTATCACCAGACCTATGTAAGCGTCAATATATACGTTGATGTTGCAGAAAAAAGACCATATGTTTTTTCAACCGATTTCCGAACTCTAAAAGGGTGAATTTGGCGATTTAAACGCCTTTCAATTGTTCGCCTGTCGGAGCAATGCCATTTCACCCGTGACGTCTCAACAGGAAGCGACCCGTCATTTTCTCAAACACATTACACACACCAAGTCAAATCAGCTCTGTTATTGTCCATTTTCTTGACTGCTTTCCGTACTTTGGAGACATTATGCCTCGTCGGTGTGTTGTCGGAGGGTGTAACAACACGAACAGAGACGGATTGAAGTTGCACCAGTGGTCAAAAGATGCGAAAGTCCCTCGTATGTTCTGCAAACTGTACTGACGACAGCTATGCTACGACAGAGATGGCAAGAATGTGTGGATATTCTGCGACACTCAAAGCAGATGCATTTCCAACGATAAAGTCAAAGAAATCACAAAGGTGAGTTTTGTTGATGTTATTGATGTGGAGTGTGCTAATCAGACATATTTGGTCACGGCATGACTGCGAGCTAATCAATGCTAACATGCTATTTAGGCTAGCTGTATGTACATATTGCATCATTATGCCCCATTTGTAGCTATACTTGCATCCAGCCTTTCCCTCCACCCACATTTAATGCCAAACAAACACATACCAATCGTTGGTTAGAAGGCGATCGCCGAATTTGTCCGCGCTTCCTCTCGTGCCGCTGTCTGTCGTGATATGGCTCAAAAGCTTCTGTTTCTTCTTTAATTTTGTTTTCGGTACCTGCCTCCATACTCCAACCATCCGTTTCAATACATGCGTAATCTGTAGGATCGCTTACGGCGCTGAAATCCGAGTCTAAATCTGAGCCACTGTGCTATACCTTTCTGTGCTATCCGCCATGTTTGGTTTTGGTGGCTTCAGACGGGTGGATATAGCAATGGTGTAAATCAGGCACTTTGAAGTCGTTTTTTGAGATTTTGCGTGATGGGTAAAATTTTGAAAAAAACGAAGAAAAATAAAATAAGCCACTGGGAACTGATTTGTATTGGTTTTAACCCTTCAGAAATTGTGATAATGTTCCCCTTTAACTATCTGACAAAACAAATACATGTCATCTTTGTGTTATAGTTACTTTTTCTCAAACATGCTTAAAAGTTGACATAGAGGTCTTGTTTACAGTTCACTATTCAATGTACGAAAGGGAGTTCGGCAGAAGCTGAGTTTATTTAAATCCTACCTCTTCCTTATTTCACATCAGTTATTTGTTCACTATCCTGTTTCCTATATGCATCTGTGAGAAAGAACATTTGTGTAATATCTAATCCAGTGTGTTTCAAGTGTGCCTGCCGCAAGATACAGTCTGGTGTGGCGTGGGAGATTATGTAATTTCACCTACTTGGGTTCAAAATATTTTATGCAAACCAGTAATTATAATCTGCAAATTGAGTGTCGGTGCTGTCTACACCTTGGCAGAGTATCCGCATAATAATCTTCCATATCAGTAGGTGGCAGCAGGTAGCTAAAGCTTCGTAAACGTCGGATCTAATGCTTAAACTAAGAATAAACAAAAGGCAAGTGCCCCTAAAAAAGGCATTGAAGCTTAGGGATGGCTATGGAAAACGAATCTAAAACTGAACTAGCTGCAAAATAAACAAAAACTGAATGCTGGACAACAGCAAAGACTTACAGCATGTGGAGCAGACGGCGTCTACAAAGTACATCCGCACACGACAAGTGTCAGGCTTGCCCCTGACAGTTTGTTTGTGTTCTAGTTTTTTCTCTGTGTGTGTAGTATTTTCTGTCAGCGCTCTTATTTTGTTGGTTTCCTGTCTTTCTCCCTGAGCTCTGTTTCCCCTCAATTTCGGCTGATTGGCACTTGGCCACACCCGGTGTCAATCAGCCCACTCCTATTTAAACCTGTCTTCCAATTCAGTCAGTGCTGAATTATTGTATTGTATTGACACTCCTGTCGTGTCGTGTTGTGTCGGGTCGTTGCAGCGTAGCGGTAAGCTATATTTGGTAGCTGTTTAAAGCTTACCGTCTTTTGTTCCCTGCTTCCAGTTTTGTTTGTTCACAGCCTAGTTCGTTATCTTCTAGCTCCCATGCTAGCTCTTTTAGTTTGTTACCCGCCTCGTGCACGCTTTTTGTTTGTACCCTTTTGTTTGGTTTTGTGTGTAAATTAAAACCATGTTTTCTTATTCAATGCCTGCTTCCATCTCTGCATCTTAGGGTTCGTCACAAACTAACTCTGACAACAAGACAATCAACAATTTCCACACAAAGAAGGATAGCGTTCGCACAACTGAAGTAGTCTTGATTGCTAAAACAAAGCACATGCGGGGAGTAGCGCTCAAAGGAAGACATGAAACTGCTACAGGAGGTTGCCAACAAAACAGGAAAAGCCACCATAATAGGAGGGCAAGAACTACGCACAGGAAAACACCAAAAAACTCCAAAAAAGGATACACTCAAAGTTCGATAAATCAATCAATCAATCAATCAATGTTTATTTATAGCCCTAAATCACAAATGTCTCAAAGGACTGTACAAACCATTACGACTACGACATCCTCGGAAGAACCCAAGGAAAACTCACACCCAGTGGGCAGGGAGAATTCACACCCAGAGGGACGCCAGTGACAATGATGACTATGAGAAACCTTGGAGAGGACCCCCCCCCCCCCCCCCCCCCAGGGGACGGAAAGCAGTGGATGTCGAGCAGGTCTAACATGATACTGTGAAAGTTCTATCCATAGTGGCTCCAACACAGCCGCGAGAGTTCAGTTCAAAGCGGATCCAAGACAGCAGTGAGAGTCCACAAGGGAGGGGGGGACATAGGAGAAAAAGAAAAGAAGCGGCAGATCAACTGGTCTAAAAAGGAGGTCTATTTAAAGGCTAGAGTATACAAATGAGTTTTAAGGTGAGACTTGGATGCTTCTACTGAGGTAGCATCTCGAACATTCCAGAGTACTGGAGCCCGAACTGAAAACGCTCTATAGCCCGCAGACTTTTTTTGGGCTTTAGGAATCACTAATAAGTCGGAATCTTTTGATCGCAGATTTTCTTGCCGGGACATATGGTACAATACAATCGGCAAGATAGGCTGGAGCTAGACCGTGTAGTATTTTATACGTAATTAGTAAAACCTTAAAGTCACATCTTAAGTGCACAGGAAGCCAGTGCAGGTGAGCCAGTACAGGTGTAATGTGATCAAACTTTCTTGTTCTTGTCAAAAGTCTAGCAGCCGCATTTTGTACCAACTGTAATCTTTAATGCTAGACATGGGGAGAGAACGCAATTGTTGTCCATAAAATACCGATCGTATAATTCCAGGGTTTGCGTTATACAGAAACCCTTATTTTTTGCCTTTTTCTTTTCGAAAAACGTTTGTGCGTAGCTTGGCTGCCTGAACCTGTTTGGTGGATAGTTCCCCACGTTACGTGACTGGTGGCTTGTACTCCCACGTCACAGTAGGTATGGACATCACTGGGTCCTTCTTTGTGGAGAATTTCATGAATATTTATTTTTTAAGTTTGTAAATAAGCGATCATTTGGTGAAAAACAATGCGAATGACATGGGTGGGGAAAAAAACAGGTGAAAAATCGGGGTCTATGGCACTATCGCGTTACATACTGTAGAACAGGGGTGTCCAAACTTTTTGACTTGGGGGCTGCATTGGTCAAAAAATGTGTGTACATATTATACTAATATAATAAATAATATTGTATATTAGGAGTATGTGAAAGTTCGACTCCTACCTTTTTAAAGTTATGTAATCAATCAGAAATGTCAAGCAGCCAAAATGCGCCAAACATGGGTAAGTGTGGAGTAAGTGTTTTCCATTTTCCGTCATGTACTCTAATAGATTGAAATGGGTGTATTTTGAAAATTGTCATAGTGTTTGGATATTTTTCATAACAGCCACTAAGTCCAGTGAGCAGGTTGTGTTATGTGTGACCATGTTTGTTGACATTTATATTAGTTGCATTTTTTTGTTTTTACCATGACTAGGGAAGGTTGTTTGGTTATTTGTCATATAAGTAAATGGTTTGCTCTTATATTAAAGAACATTCTGTGACGCGTTGGTTGCATGGTGATGCGGGTTTCGTTCTCCCAAGGATGCAGACTGGCTTTGGACAAAGCGTGCAGGTAGGAAATGATTTATTTTAGAATAAAACAGACTTAGACAAAACCAAAAGAGCTATCATGGGAGCTAGGAAACACTAAAGAGCTTTAGCATGGAAGCTGGGATAAACAGAACCGAGAACAAACGTCGTCACTTGTTGCGTATGGCAAATTAGGAAGCAAGACTGAAAGAACCGAGAAGGCAGGCTGAAATAAAGACAGTAATCACAAGTGCACGTCCGGAACAGGCGGCAGGTGAAAATAATGAGTAACTATGGAAACCAAACTGAGAGGTGCACAAACAAGAATCGAAGGAGTCCAACACTAACAGAAAACACAAAAAGACTCAAAAATCTAAATCAAAATATGATCCGGGCAGCGGATCATAACACATCCAAGGGTCATTGATCTGATTTACTCACATTGTCTGCAAGAAGTTAGCAAATCCAGAGACCACCCGATATTTAGGATTAATTTGAAAGCTTTCTGCTATGCGACACTTTATTGAACTCATGAAGTCTCGCGGGCCAAATCGAAGATACTGGCTGGCTGCACCTGGCAGGCGGGCCATAGTTTGTCCCGTTTTATAGGAACGCGTTAAATCGAACTTTGACCGTATTGTTTATCGTTAATTTTGACGTTATTTTCAGATATTCCCCAGTGTGGACGCCTAAATGGTGCTCTGTGCGCATGCGTTTTCTTTGACCTTAGTTTTGTTTTAAAATGGTGTAAAGCATTTTGTGTTGAAACTTGCTTGTGTATGAAAAGTTCGATATAAATGACATTTTGATTGATTGAATGGCTGTAAAGCCCCCAAGGCTTCCAGGCTGAATATAAATGTTTCCCTCTTACACACATGTGGGAGGGATGTGTACTATGGCTATGAGTTGTTGTTGTTTTTTTTCCCTTGGCCTCAGTCTGGACCCCCTCTCCAGAGGCCCAGGCTTAGACGGATTTTTTAAATTTTATTTCATTTTATTTCAATCTTCTATTTTTTTCTCCCATCCCCCCCACTTGTTTACCTGTATGTCATCTTTTTTGTAAGGGGCGCTGGAATCTGGCAGACCCGTCAGCGATCCTGTTCTGTCTCCCTGTAATGTTTGTCTGATCTTGAGTGGGATTGTGCTGAAAATTTTAATTTTCCTGAAGGAACTCTACTGAAGGAATAAATAAAGTACTATCTAATCTAATCTAATCTAATCTAATCTAATCTAATCTAATTTGATTCATGGCTGAGAAGATACAAGACAAGCATTCTATCAGCTCCCTCCACACGGGGAAAATAAAAGGACAGTATTTTAAGTTGCCGGCTCAGATCACATTATTTTCCCTACGCATTGTAGCTCTGAATGTAATCATTTTATTTGTGGCCATACAAACGTCCAAATGATCACGTAAAACATGAAATTCAGGCCGCTGAAGGATAACAATCTGATCTGAGGGTCCACTTGAGTGTTTCTACAGAGGAAGAAAATGTGATTCGCATTATTGTGACCTCGAAGGTTCCATCACAGAGTGACTGTGAGGATGCCAACTTGCTCAATGGTGCATGAAACTGCCTCTTTTTATTGGCATGGCATTCAATCAGTTCCTCTTGGGTGTACGTCCTTGGCTTTGTGGCGAGAGGGGGGGGGATCCGACCCATTACAGCAGCCATGCACCTGCCCACGTCTTACCAGCCAATCCCTTTTAATGTCTCTCCCTCCTCACTCCCAGTCCTGCATAAATACAATCAGGGCTTGTCAAGAAAGGCTGAACCGCTCACTCTCTTCCTCCGCTGCCTCTGATTGATTATGCAGAGCGAGCGTCGCTGCGTCCTCCCATTCCCTCCCTCTGTCTTTGAATTTCACCGGAGCTGGCTCAGTGCCCATAGACCCTCCCCCTTATCCTTCATACGCCGACCTCTTGACCTTAGAGGGCGTCCACCTATCTATACATCACGCCGGTGCACCTCTGCTTGTGGGGCAAACCCAAAGAACATGCATAATAATAAATAGTAGGATGACTATAACCTTCAGAAAACTAGCACACAAAGAAGAAGGATGGATCGTTACAGCACAGAATACAGACTTGAGGCGACGCCTTAAAAATATGAATCAACAGTGTTTTTTTCAGCTGTTCTTTAGACAAAAATAGTGAATAACTTCTTTCTGAAGACATAATAACATTGTATACTAGAGGTGTTGGAAAAAATCGATTCGAATACGAATCGAATCGAATGAGTTGTGCGATCCAGAATCGATTCTCATTTTTAAAAAATCGATTTAAAAGAAAAAGTTTTTCTTTTTTTTTTTTTTTCTTTTTCCATCAATCCAACAAACCACTACACAGCAATACCATAACAATGCAATCCAATTCCAAAACCAAACCTGACCCAGCTACACTCAGAACTGCAATAAACAGAGCAATTGAGAGGAGACACAAACACGACACAGAACAAACCAAAAGTAGTGAAACAAAAATTAATATTATCAACAACAGTAGCAATATTAGTTATAATTTCAGCATAGCAGTGATTAAAATCCCTCATTGACATTATCATTAGACATTTATAAAAAAAAAAAGAACAATAGTGTCACAGTGGCTTACACTTGCATCACATCTCATAAGCTTGACAACACACTGTGTCCAATGTTTTCACAAAGATAAAATAAGTAATATTTTTGGTTTGTTTAATAGTTAAAAAAAATTACATTGTTGCAATTAGTTGATAAAACATTGTCCTTTACAATTATAAAATCTTTTTTTTTTAAATCTACTACTCTGCTAGCATGTCAGCAGACTGGGGTAGATCCTGCTGAAATCCTATGTATTGAATGAATACAGAATCGTTTTGAGTCAGAAAAATATCGTTTTTGAATCGAGAATCGAATCGAATCGAAAAAAATCTAAATATTATCGAATTGTGACCCCAAGAATCGATATTGAATCGAATCGTGGGACACCCAAAGATTCACAGCCCTAATAGATACTAATTTCAACACCATGGCAGTCTTACAAAGTTCAACCAAAAATACTCAGGAAATGTATGCCTCTAAAGCAGTTATTTAAAAAAAAAAAATTAATTAATTTGCCCGGAGAAGTGTATCTTTGTGAGTTTCACTGGAAAAAACATTATTTTGTGAGGTTTGCAAAGACACAAGTTTGATTTTTACTCAATATTGCAGTATAACTTTCATAGTAAATATGAAAGTTATATACACATAACTTCAAAACCAAACATTATGTCTAAAAATGCCTTTGCTATTGTGTCTATGTGGGTTTTACTAGAATCAATTGTTTTTGTAAAGTTTGCAAATAAAAAAAATTTGCAAAAAAAATTTGAAAAAAAATTTAAGTGTACTAATAATATGACTTAGCACTCCAGTACGCAATAAAACACTCATTTTTAATAATCACTCCATTTTGCCTAAAACAATTGCTGTCAAATTGTATTAAAAAAAATAAAAAATTAGATTAATCACAGGCTGGATTCATTTCGATTAATCATGATTAAAATATCATTCATTTTAAAAAGGAAAACCGCATTTGTATTCTTTTTATTGTTTCTATCATCTACGGCAGGGGTCACCAACCTTTTTGAAACCAAGAGCTACTTCTTTGGTACTGATTAATGCGAAGGGCTACCAGTTTGATACACACTTAAATAAATTGCCAGAAATAGCCAATTTGCTCAATTTACCTTTAACTCAATGGATTAATAATGATTAATGAATTTTATCTATGTGGAAACACTGATCATTGTAATGATTTCTCACAATAAATATATATTTTCTATGATATTTTTTAAATAGGTTAAAATCCAATCTGCACTTTGTTAGAATATATAACAAATTGTACCATGTTATATTTGTAACACAGACAAATCATGATTTTTTTCTAGATTTTCCAGAACAAACATTTCAAAAGAAATTCAAAAGACTTTGAAATAAGATTTAAATTTGATTTTACAGATTTTCCAGATTTGCCGGAATAATTTTTTTGAATTTTAATCATAATACGTTTGAAGAAATATTTCATAAATACCGAAAAAACAGAAGCTAAAATTAAGTATTACATTTAAATGTATTTATTATTCTTTACAATAAAAAAATTAATCTACTTGAACATTGATTTAAATTGTCAGGAAAAAAAAAAGAAGGAATTTTAAAGGTAAAAAGGTATATGTGTTTAAAAATCCTAAAATCATTTTTAAGGTTGTATTTTTTCTCTAAAATTGTCTTTCTGAAAGTTAAAAGAAGCAAAGAAAAACAATAAATGAATTTATTTAAACAAGTGAAGACCAATTCTTTAAAATATTTTCTTGAATTTTCAAATTTTAATTGAGTTTTGTCTCTCTTAGATTTAAAAATGTCGAGCAAAGCAAAACCAGCTTGCTAGTAAATATATACAATTTAAAAAATAGAGGCAGCTCACTGGTAAGTGCTGCTATTTGGGGTATTTTTAGAACAGGCCAGCGGGCTACTCATCTGGTCCTTACGGGCTACCTGGTGCCCGCGGGCACCACGTTGGTGACCCCTGGTCTATGGGCATTATGTGAGGCTTGGGGTATTTATCGATGTTATCAATAAATTCAAGTTTTTTGTTGAAGATGATTTGAAAAATAAAAAATGTATGTTTTTCTCCTGCATTTACCGCCTCCTTACTTCCTGAGCGGAGATCCATAAACCTAGCAAACTATGGCTAATGTTAATGTTAGCCATTTAAAGGCCTACTGAAACCCACTACTACCCACCACGCAGTCTGATAGTTTATATATCAATGATGAAATATTAACATTGCAACACATGCCAATAAGGCCGGTTTAGTTTACTAAATTACAATTTTAAATTTCCCACTGAGTTTCTTGTTGAAAACGTCGCGGAATGAAGACGCGTGACGTCCCGGGTTGCAGGGGACATATTAGCGCAGCACCATTTGCGGCTAAAAGTCGTCTCTTTTCATGGCGCAATTACAAAATATTCTGGATATCTGTGTTGCTGAATCTTTTGCAATTTGTTCAATTAATAATGGAGAAGTCAAAGTAGAAAGATGGCGGTGGGAAGCTTTAGCCTTTAGCCACACAAACACAAAGACGTTCCTTGTTTAAAATTCCCGGAGGTGAAGCTTTACTATGGATCAGAGCGGTCAAGCGAACATGGATCCCGACCACTTGTCAACCGGCAGGTTTCGGTGAGAAAATTGTGGTAAAAAGTCGCCTCTGCCTCCACACTCCAACTATCCGTTTCAATACATGCGGAATCTGTTGAATCGCTTGCGCCGCTGAAATCCGAGTCTGATTTGGAGCTAGTATGCTATACCTTTTTGTGCTATCCGCCATGTTTGTTTCTGTTGGCTTCATGCAGTGACGTCACAGGTAAATAGACGGGTGGCTATAACGACGGTTAAAATCAAGCACTTTGAAGCCGTTTTTCGGGATATTGCGTGATGGGTAAAATTTTGACAAAAACTTCAACAAATAAAACAAGTCACTGGGAACTGATTTTTATTGGTTTTAACCCTTCAGAAATTGTGATAATGTTCCCTTTCAGCATCAGTACACACTGACAAGGAGCCCAGGATACTTCATGGAAAATCCTGTGTATATCCCCTTACTAAAACTATAGTGATTATTTATTTGCACACAATGTACAATACCACGTTTTTATTTTAATAATAATTTTATTCAAGACAGAAGTTTCAAGTTTGCACTTCATTGATGTGATAGATTTGTATTAGTATTTAGTGATTATTGGTATCTTTATTGATTTACTGAAGTTTATTTGCATTAGGGTTGTCCGGTATTAGTTTGGTACCGCGATACTAATTAATCATTTTCAGTATGATAACGTCTCTGAAACGTACTGGTCACGCACCCCCACTCCCACCTCTTGTGCCCACGTCAAAGTCATGTCGTGACATTCCTGGTTTTACGAGCAGAGGAGCATGTTCGGCGGCACACAATCACGGAATACTTACAAGCAGACACAGTGTGTAGACAGAAAAGGGAAAACGGACGCATTTTGGTGTAAAAACTAACAATAAAGGTGAAGTTATAACACTGAACAAGCCCTCAAGAAGAGGTGCTTTAAGGCATGACTACCTAGCTAGCGGCTAACGTCCATCCGTCGTCGGCAGTGTTTGAGCTACTTCTAAATCCCTAATCCTCGCTTCCGTGGCGTCAAATGAAGTAAGTTTCTTACAAGTATCATCCCTGCAGGACGAGGAATAGCTAAACATGCTTCACTACACACCGTAGCTCACCGGCGTCAAAATGTAAACAAACGCCATTGGTGGATCTACACCAGATATCCACTGTAATGATACCAAATTACAGCGTATCTAGTCAATGATACTCTGATTACGTCGATATTTTTTGGCACTACATCTTCTTTCGTTTTTTTTAAATGTATTTTATGTCTATAAACTCAGGAAATATGTCCCTGGACACATGAGGATTTTGAATATGACCAATGTATGATCCTGTAACCACTTGGTATCAGATGTATGCCCAAATTTGTGGTATCATCCAAAACTAATGTAAAGTATCAAATAACAGAAGAATAAATTATAATTACATTTTAAAAGGGGTTTCACGGTGGAAGAGGGGTTAGTGCATCTGCCTCAAAATACGAAGGTCCTGAGTAGTCCTGCGTTCAATCCCGGGCTCGGGATCTTTCTGTGTGGAGTTTGCATGTTCTCCCCGTGACTGAGTGGGTTCCCTCCGGGTACTCCGGCTTCCTCCCACTTCCAAAAACATACACCTGGGGATAGGTTGATTGGCAACACTAAATTGTCCCTAGTGTGTGAATGTGAGTGTGAATGTGTTCTGTCTATCTGTGTTGGCCTGGCGATGAGGTGGCGACTTGTCCAGGCTGTACCCCGCCTTCCGCCCGATTGGAGCTGAGATAGGCACCATCGCCCCCCACGAGCCCAAAGGGAATAAGCGGTAGAAAATGGATGGATGGCTGGCATTTTAACAGAAGTGTAGATAGAACATGTTAAAAGAGAAAGTAAGCAGATATTAACAGTAAATGAACAAGTAGATTAATAATTCATTTTCTACAACATGTCCTTCATACAGTAATGTTGACAAAATAATAGAATGATAAATGACACAATATGTTACTGCAAATGTCAGCAGACTAAATTAAGAGCCTTTGTTTGTTTACTTACTAATAAAAGACAAGCTGTCTAGTATGTTCATTCACTATTTTATTTATGGACAAACTTGCAATAAGAAACATATGCTTAATGTACCCTAAGATTTTTTTTTAAAATGAAGCCAATAATGCAATTTTTTGTGGTCCTGTTTATTTAGAAAAGTATCGAAATATTCGTACCGGGACAACACTTGCATTCAACCATGTCAATAAGCGATTCATAGTCCATCAAGAGCCACAATGCAATGCGTTTCCACGTCATAATAAATCGAGCCCTAGAGTTTGTACACACTGGTTGCTACTTTTAATTTGGATCTTAGAAGATAAAAATCTCAACAAATCCTTTTTTTTCTCCCCCAGAAGCCATCATTACACCAAAAATGTTTTATTTTTTTTTTGTCCTGTCCAGCTTCTCAGGCAAATCATATAGTTGATGTAGATGCCCATACCGGCTGTTCAGATTTACTTTACAAAAGAGAGGTGTAGGATACTTCTCTAGTTGCCTTATTTGAATTTGACTTTATTAAATGTATTTATATTATCATTTGGTGCAGCCGGGCCGGAGCAGGAGGGGATAGAAAGAGAAAAAAAGGAAGACAGAAGGGGAAATTGTGGGGATAAGAGGGGGATTAGACAGTGAGACAAAAACAACAACAGCAAATACAACAATAGCAACAACAACAATAGAACAACACCAGCACATACAATATGTACAAATATGATCGTAAAAGTGATAGCAAATAAGCAGTTAGTGAAATAAATAATATAGTAATGACAATGAGCATTTTTACACTACAACTGGAGCAACACAAATACCAATAGAAAAAGCGCTATTGATCATCAACAAAACCAATAGTTTACCTCTATTATCAACAATACAGTTGTTCAAATGCAACGATACGTATACATAATGATAGCTAGAAAGATAATTTAAAAAAATAAATAAATTAAATAAAAAATTAAAAAAAGAAATACCGAAAGATGAAAGGAAAGAGAGAGAGGCAACCTATATTAATCTTGTAGATTGTTATAGTAACAATTGGTTAAGCTCTGTCAATATGCCTTTTGTTACCCAGTTTACACCAACTATTTATATTCCAAGCACCTCATTCCAAGCCAAAGGCACTCCAGCAAACTACCCGGCACTCATTTTTCACAAAGCCTAAAGGAGTACCAATGACAGCCACATTCTCAAAGTAGTGACAGAGGCAGCATCCAAATATCCAACGCATGCCAACGCACCCTGAAGGCTGATGTATACATCGCTATCAATTCCAGCTGACAGGCAATACACATCCACTCAGGCTCGCCATCAGTGTGAGACCTGTTTGACGCGCCTGTCATCCAGCACCATTAAAACAGTCGCTGAAAAGCCGCATTGTTTGTGCTCTTTGCTCCCCTCAGCAGCAGCGAGCAGCCGCCCCATCGATACTCACTTCCCGCTAAACAACCTCCGCCTCCCTCGGGAGTTACCCACCTCCACCGGTCACTTCAATGAAATACGCAGCCCTGTTTTAATCAAGGCGAATTTGCGTGCGAATGGGTTGGGAGGCGGTGGGCCGCGCACGCCAACCCTGAGAGAATGCAGCGGGAGGTTTGATTAGGAGCAAGGGGGAGGAGATGATGAACTCGGAGGGGCGGAGACGTTGCCGGGAACAAGAAAAGTCCAAATTAGGGAAAGGATGAGATGAATGTGGCGAATAAGCATACAGGGAAGAGCAAACGGTGACACCGTGCTTTTTTACGGGATAGTGAGTCGGCATTGCTTAAAGGCCTACTGAAACCCACTACTACCCACCACCAGTCTGATAGTTTATATATCAATGATGAAATATTAAAAGCCTACTGAAATGAGATTTTCTTATTTAAACAGGGATAGCAGGTCCATTCTATGTGTCATACTTGATCATTTCGCGATACTGCCATATTTTTGCTGAAAGGATTTAGTAGAGAACATCCACGATAAAGTTCGCAACTTTTGGTGTTAACAGAAAAGCCCTGCTTTTCCCGGAAAGTCGCAGACAATGACGTCACATGTTGATGGCTCCTCACATCTTCACATTGTTTTTAATGGGAGCCTCCAACAAAAAGAGCTCTTCGGACGGAGAAAACGACAATTTCCCCATTAATTTGAGCGAGGATGAGAGATTCGTGTTCGAGGATATTGATAGCGACGGACTAGAAAAAAAAAAAAAAGATGTTTTTAGACACATTTATTAGGATAATTCTGGGAAATCCCTTATCTTTCTATTGTGTTGCTAGTGTTTTAGTGAGTGTAACAGTACCTGATAGTCGGAGCTGTGTGTCCACGGCTGTCTTGACGCCAGTGTCTCAGGGAAGTCGACGGCAGCTTTATGGGCGGCACAAGCTCAGCTGATCTCCGGTAAGAAGCGACTTTTTAACACAATTTTTCTCACCGAAACCTGCTGGTTGACATTCGGTTGGGATCCATGTTCGCTGTGATCTATAGTAAAGTTTCACCTCCGGGAATTTTAAACAAGGAATCACCGTGTGTTTGTGTGGCTAAAGGCTGAAGCTTCCCAACTCCATCTTTCTAATATTAATTGAACAAATTGCAAAGGATTCAGCAACACAGATCTCCAACATACTGTGAAATTATGCGGTTAAAGCAGACGACTTTTAGCTGTGTGTGTGTGCAGCGCTCATATTTCCTGACAGCCCGTGACATCATCATTACGCGACGTTTTCAAGAAAAAACTCCCGGGAAATTTTACATTGCATTTTAGTAAACTAAAAAGGCCGTATTGGCATGTGTTGCAATGTTAATATTTCATCATTGATATATAAACTATCAGACTGCGTGGTGGGTAGTAGTGGGTTTCAGTAGGCCTTTAACATTGCAACACATGCCAATACGGCCGGTTTAGTTTACTAAAATGCAATTTAAAATTTCCGGCGGAATTTTTTGTTAAAAAACGTCGCAGAATGATGACGCGTGACGTCACGGACTGTAGAGGACATATTAGCGCAGCACCATTTGCGGCTAAAAGTCGTCTCTTTTCATCGCGCAATTAAACAGTATATTCTGGACATCTGTGTTGCTGAATCTTTTGCAATTAGTTCAATTAATAATAGAGAAGTCAAAGTAGAAAGATGGAGTTGGGAAGCTTTAGCGTTTAGCCACACAATCACACGGTGATTCCTTGTTTAAAATTCCCAGGGGTGAAGCTTTACTATGGATCAGAGCGGTCAAGCGAACATGGATCCCGACCAAATGTCAACCGGCAGGTTTCGGTGAGAAAATTGTGGTAAAAAGTCGCCTCCTACCTGAGATCAGCTGAGCTTGCGCCGTCCATGCAGCTGCCGTCGACTTCCCTCAGAGACTGGCCTCAGACACCCGTGGACACACTCCTCCGACTATCAGGTACTATTTAATTTCACTAAAACACTAGCAACACAATAGAAAGATAAGGGATTTCCCAGAATTATCCTAGTAAATGTGTCTAAAAACATCTGAATCCCTCCCAATCCCTTTTTTTTTTTCTTTTTTTTCTAGTCCTTCGCTGTCGATATCATCATCCACAAATCTATCATCCTCGCTCAAATTAACGGGTATATTGTCGTTTACTCGGTCCGAATAGCTCTCGCTGCTGGAGGCTCCCATTAAAAACAATGTGAGGACGTGAGGAGACCTCACCCTTGTGACGTCATCATCTGCGACTTCCGGTGAAGGCAAGGCTTTTTTATCAGCACCAAAAGTTGCCAAATTTATCGTGGATGTTCTCTATTAAATCCTTTCTGCAAAAATATGGCAATATCGCGAAATGATCAAGTATGACACACAGAATGGACCTGCTATCCCCGTTTGAATAAGAAAACCTAATTTCAGTAGGCCTTTAAGGGCAAGAATATGAAAAACCTCATTTACAGTACACCATGATACCGTACACCTGAACATTACACCTACAGAAAGTGTGTTCCAGGCGTAATTAACACATCTTACTGACAGGATGCAGTGCGTCTCCCATAACAATGTGACCTCGGCGTATGTTAAGGTAACGTGCGGAGTTCCACAGGGTTCGGTTCTTGGCTGTGCGCTCTTCGGCATCTACATGCTGCCGCTAGGAGACCTATTGCGCAAATATGGTGTTAGCTTTCACTGTTATGCTGATGACACCCAACTCTACATGCCGCTAAACATGACCAACACGCCGGATTGTAGTCAGCTGGAGGCGTGTCTTTATAAAATTAAATAATGGATAACTTTTTGCAACTCAACGCTAAAAAGACAGAATTGCTGATTATTGGTCCTGCCAGACACCGACATCTATTATTAATACCACTATAATATTTGCACAATTGCAAACAATTACACCAGGCAACTGTAAAGATTTTGGGTATTATTTTCGACCCAACTCTCTTATTTGTGTCACACATCAAGAAGTGTTACTTCTTTCATCTCCGTAATATCGCTAAAATGTGTTCCATTTTGTCCATCAACGACGCTAATATCATTATTCATGCGTTCGTTATGTCTCGTCTCGATTACTGTAACGTATCATTTTCAGGTCTCCCTATGTCTAGCATTAAGATCACTAGGGGTGTGGAAAAAAATCCATTCGAATTTGAATCGCGATTCTTACTTTGTGCGATTCAGAATCGATTCTCATTTTAAAACATCGATTTTTTATTTTTTTATTTTTTTTATCAATCCAACAAAACAATGCACAGCAATACCATAACAATGCAATACAATTCCAAAACCAAACCTGACCCAGCAACACTCAGAAATGCAATAAACAGAGCAATTGAGAGGAGACACAAACACGACACAGAACAAACCAAAAGTAGTGAAACAAAAATGAATATTGTCAACAACAGTATCAATGTTAGTTATAATTTCAGCATAGCAGTGATTAAAAATCCCTCATTAGACATTTATAAAAATTTCAAAAAAGAACAATAGTGTCACAGTGGCTTGCACTTGCATCGCATCTCATAAGTTTGACAACACACTGTGTCCAACGTTTTCACAAAGATAAAATAAGTCATATTTTTGGTTCGTTTAATAGTTAAAACAAATTTTACATTACTGCAATCAGTTGATAAAACATTGTCATTTACAATTATAAAAGCTTCTTTAAAAAAATCTACTACTCTGCTAGCATGTCAGCAGACTGGGGTAGATCCTGCTGAAATCCTATGTATTGAATGAATACAGAATCGTTTTGAATAGAAAAAATATAGTTTTTGAATCGAGAATCGCGTTGAATCGAAAAAAATCGATTTATAATCGAATCGCGACTCCAAGAATCGATATTGAATCGAATCGTGGGACACCCAAAGATTCGCAGCCCTAAAGATTACAGTTGGTACAAAATGCGGCTGCTAGACTTTTGACAAGAACAAGAAAGTTTGATTATATTACGCCTATACTGGCTCACCTGCACTGGCTTCCTGTGCACTCAAGATGCGACTTTAAGGTTTTACTACTTAAGTATAAAATACTACACGGTCTAGCTCCATCCTATCTCGCTGATTGTATTGTACCATATGTCCCGGCCAGAAATCTGTGTTCATAGAACTCCAGCTTATTAGTGATTCCCAGAGGCCAAAAAAACGTCTGCGCCCTATAGAGTGTTTTCTGTTCGGGCTCCAGTACTCCGTTCTACAAAATTTACAGGCAACATAACCCTTCCCCTTCAAACTCTCCTGGATAAACTGAAATTTTTGTTTCCATTTGTTTTTTAACTTGCAAGCGTATTTCTTCACTTTGCTCGTCGACGGTGTAATATATTGGGTTGGAGGCGGAGTCAATAACCAGGCGACGTGATGAAGTTACGTCTCTTTACTGTGGGCTTCAGAACAGACTCCCTAATGCATATGTTCCTTGACTGCACTTAAATGTAGAATATATTTATATTATTCATATATTATATATATAATATATTATATATATTATATTATTTATTATTATCATTGTTTATTGTGAGCGAACTGTGGTACTGAATATCCCCCAGGGATCAATAAAGTACATTCTATTCTATTCTACGTACAGTAGATGGCAGTATTGTCCTGTTTAAGAGGGTCACAACATTGCTGAGTCAGGTTCTCATGGAGCTGGAGGAGGCGTGAATTTCGGGAGATTTTCGGGAGAAAATTTGTCCCGGGAGGTTTTCGGGAGAGGCACTGAATTTCGGGAATCTCCCGTAAAATCCGGGAGGGTTAGCAACTATGCCAGGAGCAGGTGAGCGTCCCAAACACTAATCAGGGGCAGGTGAAACTAATCAGCACCCGTGACAACTCAAACACAAACCAAGGGGTGCTGAAAACAGAACTGAGAGAGTCAAAAACTAAACAAAACATAATTCGGGCAACAGATCATGACATAAAAATGTAATTAAAAAAGAAAACATGACCAGTTCATTGCCTCTATTTTGTGTATGCATATTTTCACTATTATAAATTGTGACAAAAAAAAATGGCACCCACATTCACACATTTGGTTGAATTCTGGTGCAGACAGATGTTGATCTGGCTGAGTAACTCTACCAACATTTGGTTGGCTGTTCAGATGGCAGACAGTTCATTGGCTGTCTGATCACTCACACTCTGCTTGGTAACAACAGCAACGAGGAGACCTTTATTACCACCAAGGGCTTCTGTTCTTTTCTTTTTTAATAAACAAGTAGGCTAATATTAAAAAGATAATATAAGGATATGATCCAGCTGAGACTCATAATGTACCTGCTGTTAAAATTGGCGCTTTTAGTTTTTTTTTATTGCAGTAGAGGGAGGAGGCAATAAGAACCCTCCCCCCCTTTTTTGTCGGAGCGATTAGCATCCTGCTAAAAGACAAACTAAACAACTCGCACAGCAGTTGATGCAGTAAATCACAGCATCATCTTCCTCGTAGAGCAACATACATTTTTTACATGCTCATGCAGCCATTGTCAAACTGTGGTACGTATATTACTAGTGGGCTCTATCTAGGGCAAACTAATTTTCATTGAGGGCCACATTGCATTTATTTCTGCTCTCAGAGGGCTGCTTGTTAGAGTGGATATATATAAATTGTAATGTTTAATCACCTCATTATGAGATTAAACAATTCCCTACGGATTTGATGATTACATTTGTTTACGTACAAATTGATTTAAAACGTTTGAAGTCAGGGGGACAAGTCTTTTATTCTATTTCTATTTTATTATTCTATTTAAAAATGTTTGGAATTTTTGTTAATAATTCAGGGTTGTTGCAACTTTTTCCAACAAGGGCCACATACTAATAAGTATGCAGGGGCCATTTTGATGTATTTTAAGTTTGTAGAAAATATGCATTACAGATGTTTAAAAACAAAAGTTAATGTCACCGTTGTGTTATAAGTGACTAACTATACTATCATTAATTATTACAGGAGTAAAAAACAACAACACTACAAATAACAAAGACAACGATGAAATTTTAACACTCATAACATAAAGCTGACCTGAGGTTTTGTCATACAATGTGTGTGTGTGTGTGTGTGTGCTCATAACATAAAGCTGACCTGAGGTTTTGTCATACAATGTGTGTGTGTGTGTGTGTGGAGTTTGCATGTTCTCCCCGTGAATGCGTGGGTTCCCTCCGGGTACTCCGGCTTCCTCCCACCTCCAAAGACATGCACCTGGGGATAGGTTGATTGGCAACACTAAATTGGCCCTAGTGTG